>NC_092768.1:17346042-17460706 GCF_047496795.1 Chiloscyllium punctatum
GGTCTCCATCACACAGCTGCCACACCTCCTGGTTCATTTCCAAATCTGAGTCAGCAATCCCTGGTGCTCCTACATTTCCCTGACTACTGTCTGTATCAGGGACAGACAGAAAAACAATAAGGAAATCTTTGAAGCCAATCTTCTGTCAGACCACTATAAACCTTCCCTGAGAGAGGGACAACATTATATCCAGTTATATTCTCGATTCTCTTCCCACCCCCTCCCTCAACTGTTGTCTGTCTCCCTCTCCTTCCCCTGCCCTGGTCATTGTCTCCTGGTTGCCCCTCTCTCATGCTTGCTGTGCACACACACACTGCCTTGTGAGGGGATCAGGAACCATGCATTGGTCACGGAGCCTTTGTGGAAACCTTTAGTTGCTATTTGCTTTGGAAACTGCAGCCGCTGTTGTAAATGGTCAAACAGGGCCCTCTCAAAAGGCAAAACACCTCGTAATGCATCATGAATTTCAATCCACATTATCAACTGGGAGGGCGGTGTCCAGAGGCCCAGTGTATCTCAGACTGACTTGACATGGGGAGGTGTGTCTGTTGAGGTAAGAGTTGATAATTGACGTTTCACTGAAATGTGAGATCCTCAGGGCTGACCTTTAGTCCATCAGCCAACATTGGAAGTGAGCAGATATTGCCCATTCCTGTTGACTTGTGTTGTAAAGGGTCGGTCAAGCATTCTGTCGAAGGAGGATTTAAAATAAATATGACCCAGTGGTTAGCAGCTGATCACTTGTCAACTGATGTTTCTCTGCAGAGGGTTCACGGACTGATCCCTTGAGCCTCAGTAATCAGGTTAGCTAGTAATCTCATCGGACAAGAGTTGACGTATCATGTTTATCAAGAACAGAAAAGCCACGTGTTAAAGAAACAAAATAAGACGTGGAAAATACTGCACACAGTCTGTACCAAGACACAGCAGGCTGCTCAGATGTCCGGTCTCGTTCTGGCAGCTTGTGCTGTGGTGTCCTCTATCCATATATTTACACACACACACACACAAACTGCATCTTCCTTCTCAAACTTGTAAATCATTCTGTGCAATAGGCTTCAGTAACTCTCCTGCTTCAGTATTAACACGTTTGCACTTTATAACAGCCTCATTCTAGGTTACTAACCATAGCAACACAAACTGTCTGAGATTACTGACACCCCCACTGAATTGGGCCCTGGCCAAACCTTTCCCACCAGTTTGTGTGACAGGCTGTTATCCTTCTGGGCTGGTGATGGGACTTGGTAGATAAAGGGATGAGAAACAGACTGGGCTGGAGAGTATGAATGTCCTCCACCCCCATGTCAATCCTGCCACCTTTGTCAGTTAAAAGCTAATTTTGAGTTGATTTGATGAACCCTAGCTGATGCTAATCATTTTAATGTTTGAATGTAGACCATTTTGGTCTGAATAAATGTATCTTGATTACAGAACGGACACCATTGACTAGGTTAGCTTTGTCTACATGTGTATATTTTAAATCAAAGTCATCACCAGAGGGTGGGGTGGGGGTCAAGAACTGAGGAAGGGTCACTGAACCTGAAACATTCACTCTGATTTCTTCCCACAGATGCTGCCAGACCTGCTGTGTTTTTCCAGTATTCAGTTTGTAGTTTTTGTTTGTTTAGAATGGGGGTGTACATTATTCTGAGGTTTCATATGCAATCCTGGTTGATCAGAGTGATTCTCAGGACATTTCTTGGCAAAGAGGAGCACTTCAGTGAAAACCCATCCTCGTGATTCCTGGAAAAGGCATGTGCACTATCCCCACCACTCACTCCCTCCCCTAACCAGTTTCATCACACAGACTTCAGTCAATCCATTTTATTCAGCATTAAAGTGGAGGTACAGTGAAAATTACATTCTAAACATTTAAACAACAACAAGATCACCAACCAAAACCAGAGTTCTTGGGTTGTGCAATTCTCAAGAATGGGGCATGGGCTGGGGATGTTACACACACAGCCTCCCAAGGGAGAGATAGGGTCTGCTCTACTCTTAATCAGAGGGAGTATTTGAAATTGCTAAAAGACAAACTGCTGTGTATTTGAACACCAGATGGTGACATTCAATGTGCTGTGAAGATCAAGCTGCTGGGATTCCAACTAGCGCAGAGGTTTCCCTAGCAACAAGAGACCTGGACAGCGAGACCTGTTCCACCGCCCATACTCCAATCTGCCTTCAGAACCAAACCAGAGCTGCAGCTTATCCAGCTGGGTGTATTGGGAGGTCACTGGCAGATACAGCAGCTTCACGGGGAACATGTGGGCTCATACTCCACTAATATCCCTGGGGCAGGAATGAGGAGGAAGTGGAAAAGGGATAAGAAGCAAAAGCAGAGAAGGCAAGGGAACAGGTTTAAGGAGGGTATAAAATAAATATGACCAGTGGTTAGCAGCTGATCACTTGTCAACTGATGTTTCAAGGGAATTCTGCTTTAAGAAGTGCTCCAGATTTGAACATATCTGGTTTCTCCCAATTGACTGTTACCAGACGGCACTTTGCAATATCACTTTTTAAAAA
Source organism: Chiloscyllium punctatum (assembly GCF_047496795.1). Taxonomy (NCBI): domain Eukaryota; kingdom Metazoa; phylum Chordata; class Chondrichthyes; order Orectolobiformes; family Hemiscylliidae; genus Chiloscyllium; species Chiloscyllium punctatum. Next base: position 17,348,566 of record NC_092768.1, read on the forward strand.
GCCCATAAATACTGCCAATGAAGGACTCTGTCTGATGCAGTCAGAGCCGTTGAGAGCTGAAGGGTTTGCTGAGCAGTCACAGGAGAACACACTGTCCTTCCTCTCTTCACCGTGCCCCTATCAGCTCTGATCCAGTTGCCGGTATAGTTTAATTGTTATTAACTGAATCTCCGGATCTCCACTCTGGAGATCCAGAGCTTCTAACATGCAGTTGAGAGCTGCCTTCAGCTGCCCGCTCTCTATATGCTCTTTGCCACGTTTTACCAGCCTCTCATATTGATCCAGATCAGAATCCTTGCTCAGCGCACGTGTATCAAGCACAGACAGATCGACTGCCTTGGTGTAGGTATCCAGTTGTTCATCGGAGCCAAGCTCCAGCTCATAGGTCCCAGACTGTTCTTCCTCACTCCCTGTCATCATACTGCAGGACTCAGAGACCCTGTCGTCACTGTTGGCTGCTCGGAGCTCTGGGCTTCGCCTCTCAGAGGATGTTTCTTCCATGAACTGATCACCTGGCTGCTCTTCACTGGGTTCAGCTGCCTGCTCAGTCTCTCCGACCTCTTCAACATCGCTGGGCGTACTCGCTTGCTCCTCCTCCTCCTCCTTGTCATCACCTTCATCAGCAGCGTCAGGGATTGACTGGTCCAGGTCCTCCACATCGTCAATAGCCAGGCCAACAACAGACCGCCTAGAAGCCACGGAGCGATTGCCACTCCTGTCCAGGAGGGTTGGGAGGGGGGAGTAAAACCCTTTTGGGGTGGAAGCAGCTGCCACACAGAAGGCCTGGAGCACTGGGCTTGTTGCAGACAGAGCAGGAGGTTGCTCCACGGCGCTACATGAATGGAGGTTGCTACTAGTTTCCTCCTCACTGTCACTGATGATCACTCGACCGTGAGGTTTCTTCCACGGTTGGAGAATGCACGAGTCATCTCCAAGACTGCTAACTCCTGGTGAAACCAGCCGCTCCAAATCTCTATCTGGCATGGCTTTGGTCACAGGCAAGGGAGAGTCCTCAATCACCAGTTGGGCTTCAGTTCCCTTCTCCTCACAATCTGGTTTCCACTCTTCATCCTCCTCCTCCATGGTCTCCTCCAAGATCAGGTTGAAATTGGATTCAAACAGGGCTTTGGAACCAGAGGAGTTAGCTGCAGAGGTGGACAGCTGTGCCTTGTAGGTGTCACCTTGACACTCCGTGGGATATTGCACCTCCTCTTCGGGAATATCGTTATCAGCCTGTGCTAGAGATCTGTCCAACATCACCACACTGTCACTTGGTTTGCTTGTCTCAAGCGGCAGGTCAGCTAACTTGCTGCTCAGATTGAGCACCTCATCAGTGACGGGCTCCGTTAGCTTGACTGTGACCACTGGAGACTGAGGGCCAATGGGGTTTTCATACAATGCTGGCACTGTGCTGGTGGTGGAAACTGGCTTGGGTCTGGTCGTGCCTCTTCTGCTACCTGTAAGAGCAAAAACAAAAGCCCCAGGAGGATGAGTGAATTAAAAACAAACACACAGTTTAAGCAAACTACTATCATGGGCTCTTTTTCCCACAAGACCTAAGAGCAGGAAGCCAACTGGCTGATCAACTCTGTCCTGCCATTTACTGAGATCACACCCTCAATTTCACCTTCCGCTGTTCCCCAGGACCTCGATTCCCATTCCTGATTAAGCATCTCTCTTTCTCTCGCTCTCTCTCAGCCTTAAATATACTGAATGGCCCAGCCTCGATAGCCCTCTGCAGTAGGGTATCCCACAGATTCACTCCCCTCAGACAGTGAAGAAATTCTCTGTCATTGGTGGGTGACTCCTTATTCTGAGCCAATGCTCCTCTGGGTCCTGGACTCTCCCATGCAAAGGGAAACAACCTCTCCCCTGTCAACATCCCAAGAATCTTGTTTGTTTCAATGTTTTTGTGTCAATATTATTCTTGCCAAAGTAGATGAGCTCACATTTTCCTACATCCTGTTTTACCACTTGCTCAATCGGTTAATATCCCTCTGAAAGCGGTGTCATCCTCACCCACTTGCCTTGCCACCAAGTTTTGGATCCTCGGTAAACTTGGCGCTAATACTATTCTATTTTCCTCCTCCATGTGTGAATACATATTGTAAAGAATTGTGGTTGCAGCTCTGATCCCTGTGATACACCACTAGGTACAGGTTGCCATTCTGATGATACCCACCTTATCCAAACCCTGACTTGTAATAGCTCACCGATCCACGGTCCGTGATAATATGCTCCCTCCATCTTGGGGGCTCTGATTAAGTAACCCACATGTGGTTTCTTTTCAAACATCACCTGAAAATCCCAATATATTTTCCCGTTGAATTGAGTGGCTTGCTCAGTCATGTGAGGGGACAGTGAAGAGTTGCCCACATCACTGTGGGTCAGACAAGGAAACAACAGCACATTTTAGAGAACCAGGTAGGATGTTCCAACAACCTATGATGATCACCATCACATTATAAACTCCACCAGCTGCTGCAACATGAACCTGTATCCCCAGAGCATTAAGCTGGGCCTCTGGAATTCAGTGACATTACTTTCCCTTACAGTAGATTCTAACTCAATTAACTGCTTTACCAACCCAAGTGTATGTAAGTAAAGCACAGTCCCAGCATGTTCCCACTGAGTGATGGAACAGGGTCAAGGGGCTGAATGTTCCCCCCCCCATTCGAACTGATCATAGCTGGAGCTGGAAGCTCTGGGGTAGGGAGAGGTTGTAGCTCAGGCTCCTGTTCTGATCCATACGGACAGATATTTGCCATCAAGGTGAAGGATAGGATCATGCAGCTGATTTATTGCACGGTGGGAGTGAAGGGCTGACAACAACAGCATAAGCAACTGGTCAAACTCTCCGAGGTGAAAGTGAGGACAGTACCTGGTAGAGGATGAGAGTCTCGTGGTCTGGTCAGCCTGGCAGCTTCAGTATTGGCGCGGATATTTTGGACCAACTGCTGCTGGATTTGGGACTCAGCTGCCACCAGCTCCTGGGCCTTCTGCACTCGCTGCTGGATGTAATTCCTGGATTCAGGGTCGTTTTCCTCATCAGAGGCAGAGGCAGTGTCCTGGGAGAAGATGAGATCATGATCGGTCACTCCGAACATCTCCAGGGTATGCAGGAAGGTGAGGTGTTGGTCCAAGATGCTGTCTGTGCGTCTCTGACTGGCGTGCATGGACTGTAGCTGCTTCTGTGTACTCGATGTCTGGGGATCCTCCAGGATGAACAGTTCCCTCAGCTCCTGGCTGCTGAAGTAACGAAAGGGATTCTTTTTCTCACCAACTGACTGACGAACCAGCGAGTCTACCCAAATACACAGATAAAAGACACAGAGTTAGTCACCCCATCGTCCTCAAAATACTCTGACCCACATTCACATTAATATCAAGAATGAAGGCACAGGGCTTAAAAATTAGGGGGTCTCTCATTTAGACAGAGGCGAGGAATTTCCTAGGCCTGTCTTCTCCATAGAGAGGCCGTGGACTGGTTACACAATAGATTCCTAACCCTGATCAATGAGTGTGTCAAGGGTTTGAAGGGGCAGACAAGAAAATGGAATTGAGACCAGAATCAAATCAGACATTGAACTTATCAAATAGTAGGGCAGGTGAAAAGGGGCAGAATGGCCTCATTCTGTTGTGACCAATTGTTTCAAAGTTAGTGATCCCTAACAGTGCAATCTCCAAACCAAAACAGAGAGAGAGAGACAGAGACCCTACACAATGTCAAACATTACTGATTTTCACCCTAAAGGCCTCACTAAAGGATCTAACTCCACCACAGCACTCCCAAAAGAAAGCACATCATTTTATCAGGAACAAAACTGTTGAAAATACCCCACAGCTCTGGGAGAACCTGGAGACAGAGAGTGAGAATGAACAGTGAATATGATAGGCAGACAGGGTTTTAGCTCTGTGGTGAATTCTGACCTATCTCCAGCTACTTCTTGTTGCTTAGCTCCTGTTCACACACTCCGTGCCCCACACAGAGGCTGAATACAAGGAGGCACATCAGAAGCAGAAAGAGGTCATTCAGCCCTGTGAACCCACTCCCCCACTGAAGATGACCATAGTCAATTCAGCTGTAGTCTCAAACCCACTTTATTCCCCAATAATCTGTTACCAATGATAAGATACAGGATCAGGAGGTGGCCATTCAGCCCTGTGAACCCACTCCCCCACTGAAGATGACCATAGTCAATTCAGCTGTAGTCTCAAACCCACTTTATTCCCCAATAATCTGTTACCAATGATAAGATACAGGATCAGGAGGTGGCCATTCAGCCCTGTGAACCCACTCCCCCACTGAAGATGACCATAGTCAATTCAGCTGTAGTCTCAAACCCACTTTATTCCCCAATAATCTGTTACCAATGATAAGATACAGGATCAGGAGGTGGCCATTCAGCCCATCAAGTCTGCTCTGCCATTCAATGAGATCACACCTCCATTTGACTTCCTTCTCCCCATAACACTCGATTGCCTTCCTCATTATAAATTTGTCTCAGCCTTGAATGCCCAGGTCTCAACAGCCCTCTGCGATCAAGAATTCCACCAATTCACTCCTCTCAGAGAGAGAGAGAGAAGGAATCGCTCCTCATCTCTGTCTCCAATGAGATGATGCCCCTCTGATCCTAGACTCTTCCACACAAAAGGAAGCAACCTCTTCACATCTCCACCAAAAACCTCGTCTGTTTCACTGAGGTTGCCTATCATTCTCGCAAACGCCAACGAGTACAGGCCCAATCGACTCAAACAAAGACCGGATAGTCTACTTGGACCTTTTTCACTGGAGCAGAGAAGGTTGAGAGGAGCCCTCATAGAAGTTTATCAAATAACAAGAGGTTATAGATAGAATTGATGGTAGGTGGCTTTTCTCTAAATGGGGGATTTCAAGACTAGCTGGCACATTTTTAACGTGAGAAGAGAGAGGTTTAATAAAGACATGAGGTAATTTCTTGACACAGAGGGTGGTCTGCGTGTGGAACGAGGAAGTGTTGGATGTGGGTACAGTTCCCACACTTAGAAGACATTTACATAGATACGTGAATAGGAGAGGTTCGGAGGGATATGGGCCAGGAGGAAGCAGATGGGACCATTTTACTTTGGGATTAGGATCGGCATGGACTGGTTGGACCGAAGGGTCTGTTTCCATGCTGGATGACTCGACAATTCTCCTCATTAGACTGTCAGTCCCCTTTAGGGGGTCAGTGAGCTGGGTTGTCATGAAGAGGATTTACACGTATCTGAAAAAGCAAGAACTAATTAGGGATATTCAACATGGCTTTGTGCATGGGAAATCAGGTCTCACTAACTTGATCGATGAAGACAGAGAAGTGAATGTTGCTGATATGGATGGACTTCAGTAAGGCATTCCACAAGGTTCCACATATTTAGACTGGTCAACACAGAATACAGGGAGAACGAGCCATTTGGATACAGAATTGACTCAAAAGGTAGGAGAGAGATGTGGTTGCCTTTCAGACTGGAGGCCTGTGACCAGTGATGAGCTGCAAGGATTGTTGCTAGGTGCACTGCTTTTTGTCATTTATATAAAAGATTTGGATGTGAATATAGGAGGTATGGTTAGTATGTTTGCAGATGACACCAGAATTGATAGCGAAGGAGGTTACCTTGGACTACAACAGGACCGTGATCAGATGGGAGAGAGTGGCAGATGGAATTTAACTTCAATTAATGTGAGGTGCTACATTTTGTTACGGCAAATCAGGGCAGAAATTATGCACTTAATGGTAAGGTCCTGGGGAGTGTTGTCAAACAGAGACTTTGGGTGCAGTTTCATATTTCCTTGAAAGTGGAGTCACAGATAGACAGGGTATTGAAGGCTGCATTTGGCACACTTACCTATATTGAGGCTGCTTTTGGAACACTGGTGTCCCTGCTATAGGAAGGATGTTGTGAAACTTGAAAGGGTTCCGAGAAGATTTACAAGGATGTTGCCATGAGGATGTGAACTATAGGAAGAGGCTGTATAGGCTAGGGCTGTTTTCCCTGGAACATCAGAGACTGACGGGTGACCTCAAAGGTTTAAATTCATGAGCAGCATAGTCAAGATCTTTTTCCCAGGGTAGGAGAGTCCAAATCTAAAGGTTTAAGGTGAGAGGGGAAAGATTTAAAAGGGACCTTGGGACCTTTTTCCAGACAGAGAGTGGTGTATACGGAAGAATCTCGATTATCCCAAAGGACACAAGTGGGCAGTATTTCATCCGGTTCATCGATTGCTGGATGACATAGGTTATGATCTTACCGGGTAACTGACATTCAGAATATCAAGGCTCCTCTGTATATGTAATAACTACAACACTGAGAAAGCAGCTGGATGGGTATATGAATAGGAAGGGTTTAGAAGGATATGGACCAAACGCTGACAATGAGACTAGATCAGTTTAGGAAATCTGGTCGGCGTGAGGGAGTTGGACCGAAGGGTCTGCTTCCGTGCTGTACATCTCTATGACTCCATGAGTAACACCAACTATGTGGCTTCAGTTCCCACACCAGTTGAAGTTATCATGAAGGACCCTTTTTCTGATCCTCTCCCCTCACCTGAGATATGCAGAAATGTTGGGGGTGGGGGTGGGTTGCACCGCACCGCTATCAGAGAGTGAGAATTCTAACAAATCACAACACGCTGAATGAAGGTTGCCTCTCGGGCTGAGTTGTACCTTTGAAGATTTGCCTCCGATATATCTTCTCCTCCACGGTACCACAGGTCACCAGCCTATAGATCACAACGTTGTCAGTTTGACCAATTCTGTAAGCTCTGTCCACTGCCTGGGCGTCTGTGGCAGGATTCCAGCTGGGGTCAAAGACCACTACGCGGTTTGCTGCAGTGAGGGTGAGGCCTACACCACCGACCTGGGTGGTGAGGAGGAAGACACAGTGGTCCTCTCGCTGCTGGAACACCTCGATCTTTTTCTGCCGGTCTGGCAGGGCCATGGTGCCGTCCAGCCTCATGCAGGAGAAGCCACGGTTGGTGAGGACATGTTGGATAATGTCCAGCATCTTCCTTGACTGAGAGAAGACCAGAGTGCGTTTGCCTTCTTCTCGCAGCTTCTCGAGCAGACCCAGGAGGAAGACCAGCTTCCCCGACTCACTGATTAGGTCCTGGTCAGGCACACGGCTAATGTCACTGGCAGCATTTTCGTCTGTAGCCTCCCCTTCAGAGCCACCGAGGCCCAGCTCCTGGCAGATATGACGGGATAGCAGCCTTGGATGGTCACACAGCTTCTTCAGGTTGGTCAGCTGCACCAAGGGGGAACGCCTACTTTGCAGCAGCTCTTGGATCTGCTCTGATGAGACAAACCTCTGGTAGATGTCTTCCTGGATGCGGCTCAGGTAGACCCAGACAATCAGATCATTCTTCCTGGTCAGGCCTGGCATCTGGGCCTCACAAGGAGAGCTGGGCGGCTGGACTTGCAAAGATTCATGTGTCAGCTGCAGGTTCTCCTTGGTCCGCCGCAGGAAGTAGGGCTCAATGATCCTCATGAGGTTCTCAGAGATGCGCAACCCTAGAGCCTTCTCAGCCGGAGTGGCATCCTTCTCCCTAGCTCGCGTGATGGGGTTCTCATACTCCATCTTGAAGGTCTTGGCAGTGCCCAGCAGAGAGCCCTGGCATGCAAAGTCAAAGAGGGACCACATCTCCTGCAGGTTGTTCTGCAAGGGCGTTCCAGTCAGCAGGATACGATGCTTGGCAGGGATGGCACTGACGCATTTGAAGGTCTTGGTGGACTTGCTCTTGATCTTGTGGGCCTCATCAAGAACAAGGTAGTCCCAGGTGAACTCATGGCCGTCCAGGCTGGAGAGCTGCTGCCAGTTGTTAATCACCATTTGGTAGGTGGTGATGACCACACCTGCTTTCCGCTGCACTCTCTCCAGATTTTTGGTCCTCTCTGTTTTCGTGCCATGAAACTCTACAAAACATAACGTGAGAGGAGACCACCCCATGTCACAGGCTGTAGGTTCAAAGCCCACTCCAAGCATTAACCACAAAAATTGCACCACCACGCTGAGAGAGTGCCACACTGTTAGAGGGTCCATATGCCCCTCAGACCCCCACCATTCACCACAATCCACATCCTTTGATCCCGCTATGCAACCCTCCCCAAATCCCCGCCCAACGTCCTCACCCCCTTCCACTCAGAACCGTCAAGTTCCTCCAGCCTGACCTCAGTAGCCCCCACACTTGTGGAACTAAGCCCACACCATCTCCTCCACTTACCATGTAATCTGCACCATTCGTCAGTACCCTCCCTTTCCCTTAGACCACCTCACCCTAACATCCAACCCACCTGCAGACTGCTGCCCCTCTTCTGACCACACCTCCCTACCATGACCTCAGATGCCCGGAGCACAGGAGACCATCCTTTCTGACCACTCCCCAGAATGTGCCTTGCCCTAGAGCCAGCGTCTGCATCCCACGCCCCATCCACGACTCCAACCAATTCCTCACACCCGACCCAAAGCACATCCCATCCCACCCCGTCTCCTCCTCCCAACCTTGCCCACGCCCCACCTCCTCCTCCCACCCCCTTGCCCAAACCCCGCCCCCGTGCCCATGCCCTGCCCCCTTTCCCACCCCCGCCTCCCCCTCCCACCCCGCCCCCTTGCCTCCCCCCCGCCCCCTTGCCCACACCCCGTCTCCCCCTCCCACCCCGCCCCCTTGACCACACCCCACCTCCCCCTCCCACCCCGCCCCCTTGCTCACACCCCGCCTCCCCCTCCCACTCCCCGCCCCCTTGCTCACACCCCGCCTCCCCCTCCCCACACCCCGCCTCCCCCTCCCCACACCCCGCCTCCCCCTCCCACCCCGCCCCCTTTCACATCCCCGCCTCCCCCTCCCGCCCCGCCTCCGTGCCCACGCCCCGCCCCCTTGCCCACACCCCGCCCCCTTGCCCACACCCCTTTCCCACCCCGCCCCGGTGCTCACGCCCCGCCCCCTTTCCCACACCCCGCCCCCGTGCCCACGCCCCGCCCCCTTTCCCACCCCGCCCCCTTGCCCACACCCCGCCTCCCCCTCCCACCCCGCCCCCCTTGCCCACACCCCGCCTCCCCCTCCCACCCCGCCCCCGTGCCCACGCCCCCTTTCCCACCCCCGCCTCCCCCTCCCACCCCGCCCCCTTGCCCACACCCCGCCCCCCGTGCCAACGCCCCGCCCCCTTGCCCACACCCCGCCTCCTCCCCCCACCCCGCCCCCTCCTCCCTACCCCCACCTCCTCATGCCCCACCGCCTTTCCCACACCCCGCCTCCCCCTCCCACCCCGCCCCCTTTCCCACCCCCCCGCCCCGCCCCCGTGCCCACGCCCCGCCCCTCCGCCGGCGCTGACCTCTGACCCTCAGGCCTGGCGTCCAGCGGCCGAACTCCGCGGCCCAGTTTCGGATGAGGCCGCTGGGCAGCAGCAGGAGGCACCAGCGGACCAGCTCGGCGTCGAACATGCCGGAGAGGAAGGCGATCAGCTGCACGGTCTTTCCGAGGCCCATGTCATCCGCCAGGATCCCCCCGGGCCGTCCGTCCCGGTGGAGTCGGTGCAGGAAGGCCACCCCGAGCCGCTGGTGTGGGTACAGGCGGAGATAGAGGGGCCGGTAGAGCAGGAGGTCGGAGCCAGGGAGGGCGGTGAACTCCTCCTCCTCCTCCTCCTGCTCCATGTCCCGCAGCGCCTGCTCCAACCTCTCGATTCTCCGGGACACCTTACTGCTGCTAGGCCACACAGCCTGGGCCTCCCGTAGGACCAGTACGGCTTGCCTCAGCTCCCCGGAACGGGCCTCCTCCTTGGCCCGCTTCAGCAGCTCCTGGTACCGGCGGAGACACCGGGGAGAGAGCTCGGAGCTGGGCTCCGCGCCCCTGCCCTGCGCCGCCATTGCTGACCCGAAAGCGCGCGCGCGCACGCGCAGCCCAACCGCCCTTCCCGCCACAAGATTCAAACACGGCCGCGTCACCCGGCGTGGCCCCGCCCCTTCACACGGGCTGAGCATCGCCCCGCCCCCTCACTCACACCGCCCCGCCCCTTACACCACACAGGGATCGGAGCCCACCTCATTAACATAAAACCCCGCCCCTACAAACGCAGCACCGCCGCCTCTCTCACAGCCCCGCCCACTCCCATAGAGCTCCGCCCCTCCAGTACCGCCCCGCCCCCCCCCCCCCCACACACACACAGAGCCCCGCCCCCCCCACACAGCTCCGCCCAGTTGCCAGGTAACAGGTGAGGTTCAGCCAGGTCGCTGCCCAGGGTCGCAGAATGGTCACAGGGTCAATACCGGCCGGAGGGTCAATACAGGCCGGAGGGTCAACATCAGGCCAGAAACAGGCCGGAGGGTCAACATCAGGACAGTTACAGGCCGGAGGGTCGATACAGGCCGGAGGGTCAATACAGGCAAGAAACAGGCCGGAGGGTCGATACAGGCAAGAAACAGGCCGGAGGGTTAAGACAGGCCGGAGGGTCAATACAGGCCAGATACAGGCCGGAGGGTCGATACAGGCCGGAGGGTCAATACAGGCAAGAAACAGGCCGGAGGGTCAATACAGGCCGGAGGGTCAACATCAGGCCAGAAACAGGCCGGAGGGTCAATGTCAGGCCGGAGGGTCAACATCAGGCCAGAAACAGGCCGGAGGGTCAATACAGGCCGGAGGGTCAACATCAGGCCAGAAACAGGCCGGAGGGTCAATACAGGCCGGAGGGTCAACATCAGGCCAGAAACAGGCCGGAGGGTCAATACAGGCCGGAGGGTCAACATCAGGCCAGAAACAGGCCAGAGGGTCAATACAGGCCAGATACAGGCCGGAGGGTTAAGACAGGCCAGAGGGTCAATGTCAGGCCGGAGGGTCAACATCAGGCCAGAAACAGGCCGGAGGGTCAATACAGGCCAGATACAGGCCAGAGGGTCAACATCAGGCCAGAAACAGGCCGGAGGGTCAATACAGGCCAGAGGGTCAACATCAGGCCAGAAACAGGCCGGAGGGTCAATACAGGCCGGAGGGTCAACATCAGGCCAGAAACAGGCCAGAGGATCAATACAGGCCAGATACAGGCCGGAGGGTTAAGACAGGCCAGAGGGTCAATGTCAGGCCGGAGGGTCAACATCAGGCCAGAAACAGGCCGGAGGGTCAATACAGGCTGGAGGGTCAACATCAGGCCAGAAACAGGCCGGAGGGTCAATACAGGCCAGATACAGGCCAGAGGGTCAACATCAGGCCAGAAACAGGCCGGAGGGTCAATACAGGCCAGAGGGTCAACATCAGGCCAGAAACAGGCCGGAGGGTCAATACAGGCCGGAGGGTCAACATCAGGCCAGAAACAGGCCAGAGGGTCAATACAGGCCAGATACAGGCCGGAGGGTTAAGACAGGCCAGAGGGTCAATGTCAGGCCGGAGGGTCAACATCAGGCCAGAAACAGGCCGGAGGGTCAATACAGGCCGGAGGGTCAACATCAGGCCAGAAACAGGCCGGAGGGTCGATACAGGCCAGATACAGGCCAGAGGGTCAACATCAGGCCAGAAACAGGCCGGAGGGTCAATACAGGCCAGATACAGGCCGGAGGGTTAAGACAGGCCAGAGGGTCAATGTCAGGCCGGAGGGTCAACATCAGGCCAGAAACAGGCCGGAGGGTCAATACAGGCCGGAGGGTCAACATCAGGCCAGAAACAGGCCGGAGGGTCGATACAGGCCAGATACAGGCCAGAGGGTCAACATCAGGCCAGAAACAGGCCGGAGGGTCAATACAGGCCAGATACAGGCTGGAGGGTTAAGACAGGCCGGAGGGTCAATGTCAGGCCGGAGGGTCAACATCAGGCCAGAAACAGGCCGGAGGGTCAATACAGGCCGGAGGGTCAACATCAGGCCAGAAACAGGCCGGAGGGTCGATACAGGCCAGATACAGGCCAGAGGGTCAACATCAGGCCAGAAACAGGCCGGAGGGTCAATACAGGCCAGATACAGGCTGGAGGGTTAAGACAGGCCGGAGGGTCAATGTCAGGCCGGAGGGTCAACATCAGGCCAGAAACAGGCCGGAGGGTCAATACAGGCCGGAGGGTCAACATCAGGCCAGAAACAGGCCGGAGGGTCGATACAGGCCAGATACAGGCCAGAGGGTCAACATCAGGCCAGAAACAGGCCGGAGGGTCGATACAGGCCAGATACAGGCCAGAGGGTCAACATCAGGCCAGAAACAGGCCGGAGGGTCAATACAGGCCGGAGGGTTAAGACAGGCCGGAGGGTCAATGTCAGGCCGGAGGGTCAACATCAGGCCAGAAACAGGCCGGAGGGTCGATACAGTCCAGAGGGTCAATACAGGCCGGAGGGTCAAAATCAGGACAGATACAGGCCGGAGGGTCGATACAGGCCAGATACAGGCCAGAGGGTCAACATCAGGCCAGAAACAGGCCGGAGGGTCGATACAGGCCAGATACAGGCCAGAGGGTCAACATCAGGCCAGAAACAGGCCGGAGGGTCAATACAGGCCAGATACAGGCCGGAGGGTTAAGACAGGCCGGAGGGTCAATGTCAGGCCGGAGGGTCAACATCAGGCCAGAAACAGGCCGGAGGGTCGATACAGTCCAGAGGGTCAATACAGGCCGGAGGGTCAAAATCAGGACAGATACAGGCCGGAGGGTCGATACAGGCCAGATACAGGCCAGAGGGTCAACATCAGGCCAGAAACAGGCCGGAGGGTCGATACAGGCCAGATACAGGCCAGAGGGTCAACATCAGGCCAGAAACAGGCCGAAGGGTCAATACAGGCCAGATACAGGCCGGAGGGTTAAGACAGGCCGGAGGGTCAATGTCAGGCCGGAGGGTCAACATCAGGCCAGAAACAGGCCGGAGGGTCGATACAGTCCAGAGGGTCAATACAGGCCGGAGGGTCAAAATCAGGACAGATACAGGCCGGAGGGTTAACATCAGGCCAGAAACAGGCCGGAGGGTCAATACAGGCCAGATACAGGCCGGAGGGTCAACGTCAGGCCAGAAACAGGCCGGAGGGTCAATACAGGCCGGAGGGTCAAAATCAGGACAGATACAGGCCGGAGGGTCGATACAGGCCGGAGGGTCGATACAGGCCAGAGGGTCAACATCAGGCCAGAGGGTCAAAATCAGGACAGATACAGGCCGGAGGGTTGAAACAGGCCGGAGGGTCAATACAGGCGGGAGGTTCGAAACAGGCCAGATATAGGCCAGAGGGTCAAACCAGACCAGATACAGGCCGGAGGGTCAACATCTGGCCAGATACAGGCCGGAGGGTCGAAACAGGCCGGAGGGTCAATACAGGCCGGAGGGTTGAAACAGGCCAGATACAGGCCGGAGGGTCAACATCAGGACAGATACAGGCCGGAGGGTCAAAACAGGCCAGATACAGGCCAGAGGGTCAACATCTGGCCAGATACAGGCCAGAGGGTCGAAACAGGCCGGAGGGTCAATACAGGCCGGAGGGTTGAAACAGGCCAGATACAGGCCGGAGGGTCGAAACAGGCCAGAGGGTCAAACCAGGCCAGATACAGGCTGGAGGGTCAACATCTGGCCACATACAGGCCGGAGGGTCAATACAGGCCGGAGGGTTAACATCAGGACAGATACAGGACAGAAGGGCAAAATCAGACCAGATACAGACCGGGAGTTCAAAATCAGGCCAGAAACAGGCCGGAGGGGCAAAGTCAGACCGGAGGGGCAAAATCAGGCCAGATACAGGACGGGTGGGGGGGGGGGGGGGGTGTGGCAAAATCAGGCCAGAAACAAGCTGGTGGGGGAAAATCAGACCGGAGGGGCATTATCAGGTCAGAAACAGGCCAGAGGGGCTAAATCAGAGCAGATACAGGCCAGAGGGGCAAAGTCAGACCAGATACAGGTTGGAGGGGCTAAATCAGACCAGATACAGGCCGGATGGGCAAAGTCAGACCAGATACAGGCCGGGGGGGCAAAGTCAGACCAGGTACAGGCCGGGGGGGGCAAAGTCAGACCAGGTACAGGCCGGGGGGGCAAAGTCAGACCAGGTATAGGCCGGGGGGGGGCAAAGTCAGACCAGATACAGGATGGAGGGGCAAAATCAGACCAGATTCAGGCCGGAGGGGCAAAATCAGACCAGATACAGGATGGAGGGGCAAAGTCAGACCAGATACAGGCCTGAGGGGCAAAGTCAGACCAGATACAGGCCGGAGGGGGCAAAGTCAGACCAGATACAGGCTGGAGGGGCAAAATCAGACCAGATACAGGCCGGAGGGGCAAAGTCAGACCAGATACAGGCCGGAGGGGCAAAGTCAGACCAGATACAGGCTGGAGGGGCAAAGTCAGACCAGGTACAGGACAGAGGGGCAAAGTCAGACCAGATACAGGCTGGAGGGGCAAAATCAGACCAGATACAGGCCGGAGGGGCAAAGTCAGACCAGATACAGGCCGGAGGGGCAAAGTCAGACCAGATACAGGCCGGAGGGGGCAAAGTCAGACCAGATACAGGCCGGAGGGGCAAAGTCAGACCAGATACAGGCCGGAGGGGGCAAAGTCAGACCAGATACAGGCCGGGGGGGCAAAGTCAGACCAGATACAGGCCGGAGGGGGCAAAGTCAGACCAGATACAGGCTGGAGGGGCAAAGTCAGACCAGATACAGGCTGGAGGGGCAAAATCAGACCAGATACAGGCCGGAGGGGCAAAATCAGACCAGATACAGGCCGGAGGGGCAAAGTCAGACCAGATACAGGATGGAGGGGCAAAGTCAGACCAGATACAGGATGGAGGGGCAAAGTCAGACCAGATACAGGCCTGAGGGGCAAAGTCAGACCAGATACAGGATGGAGGGGCAAAGTCAGACCAGATACAGGATGAAGGGGCAAAGTGAGACCAGATACAGGCCTGAGGGGCAAAGTCAGACCAGATACAGGATGGAGGGGCAAAGTCAGACCAGATACAGGATGGAGGGGCAAAATCAGACCAGATACAGGCTTGAGGGGCTAAATCAGACCAGATACAGGCCGGAGGGGCAAAGTCAGACCAGATACAGGATGGAGGGGCAAAATCAGACCAGATACAGGCCGGAGGGGCAAAGTCAGACCAGAAACAGAAGTTCTAAAGTGAGGATGTTCGCCAATGATTGTTCAGTATGGAACACCATTCACCACTCCTCAGATTGTGAAGCAGTCTGTGCTCAAATGCAACAGGATCTGGACAATATCCAGGTTTGGGCTGACAGGTGGCAAGTAACATTTGTGCCACACAATACCATCTCAAATAAGAGAAAATCGAACCACTGCCCCATGACATTCAATGGTGTTATTGTCACTGAGTCCCTTACTATCAACATCTTGGGGGTTGCCATTGACCAAAAACTAAACTGGACTCACCATATAAACACAGCAGCTACAGGAGCAGGTCAGAGGCTGGGAATAGTGAAGCAACTAACCCCCCTCCTGACTCCCCCCAAAAGCATGTCCCCACCATCGACAAGACACAAGTCAGGAGAGTGAGAGAATACTCCCCTCTTGCCCTGGTCAGGGGTAGCTCCAACAACACTCAAGAAGCTCGACACCATCCAGGGACACAGCAGTCCCTGCTTGATTGGCACCACATCCACAAACATCCCCTCCCTCCACCCCCCGACACTCAGTAACAGCAGTGTGTACCATCTACAAGATACCCTGCAGAAACTCCCCAAACATCCCCTCCCTCCACCCCCCGACGCTCAGTAACAGCAGTGTGTACCATCTACAAGATACCCTGCAGAAACTCCCCAAACATCCCCTCCCTCCACCCCCTGACACTCAGTAACAGCAGTGTGTACCATCAACAAGATACCCTGCAGAAACTCCCCAAACATCCCCTCCCCCCACCCCCCGACGCTCAGTAACAGCAGTGTGTACCATCTACAAGATACCCTGCAGAAACTCCCCAAACATCCCCTCCCTCCACCCCCTGACGCTCAGTAACAGCAGTGTGTACCATCAACAAGATACCCTGCAGAAACTCCCCAAACATCCCCTCCCCCCACCCCCCGACGCTCAGTAACAGCAGTGTGTACCATCTACAAGGTACCCTGCAGAAACTCCCCAAACATCCCCTCCCTCCACCCCCCGACACTCAGTAACAGCAGTGTGTACCATCTACAAGATACCCTGCAGGAACTCCCCAAACATCCCCTCCCTCCACCCCCCGACACTCAGTAACAGCAGTATGTACCAGCTACAAGGTAACCTGCAGAAACTCACCAAAGACCCTCAGACAGCACCTTCCAAACCCACTGCCACTTCCATCCAGAAGGACAGGGGCAGCAGGTACATGGGAACCTCACCCCCTGCAAGTTCCCCTCTGAGCCCCTCCCCATCCCGACTTGGAATAACATTGCCATTCTTTCAGTGTGGCTGCGTCCCAATCCTGGAATTCCCTCCCTGAGGGACATTGTGGGTCTGCCCACAGCTCTGACTGTTAAATATTGTGAAGAATTAGTAAGGTCCTCACCTGCTCTTGTTTGGTGTTTCTAGTCAACAATGAGTGCCTCAAAACAGTTTGATTCACCAATTCTCACCAAATTCAGCCTGAAGACTTTATATGCTTTGTAATGTCCTCCAGTCCCTAATGTCAATCAATGTGTGTTGCAGCTTTGCCGTTTCCCTGAAAGACACAAGCCTTTAGTCATTCACTGCCGTCTCTCAGGGACGAGATGAATAATGTTCGGATATTTGTGGAGTGCACTCTGGCTATCATCAAACCAGACGCTGTCGATAAAGAAACTGAAATTGAACAGATTATTCTTCGGGCTGGGTTCAGCATAGTGCAGGTACTCAGATCAATCACATTTCCAAATGTACATTTCTGCAGCTTCGACCAGGACCTCAGGCATTAATAAAACAACATCCACTCAATATTCTGATTTCAATAGTGACAGTGGGACCTTTCTCAGTCAACACAGGGCACAAACTGATAAGTTATCACAATCAAAATCACACTGACCCTCCGACAGAACACAGCTCCCTCAGCACTGACTCTCCGACAGAATGCAGCTCCCTCAGCACTGACCCTCCGACAGAACACAGCTCCCTCAGCACTGACCCTCCGACAGTGCGGCACTCCCTCAGCACTGACCCTCGGACAGTGCGACGCTCCCTCAGCACTGACCCTCCGACAGTGCGGCGCTCCCTCAGCACTGACCCTCCGACAGTGTGGCGCTCCCTCAGCACTGACCCTCCGACAGTGCGGCATTCCCTCAGTACTGACCCTCCGACAGTGCGGTACTCCCTCAGCTATGACCCTCTGACAGTGCGGCACTCCCTCAGCACTGACCCTCTGACAGTGCGGTACTCCCTCAGCACTGACCCTCTGACAGTGCGGTACTCCCTCAGTATTGACCCTCTGACAGTGCGGTACTCCCTCAGCACTGACCCTCTGACAGTGCGGTACTCCCTCAGCACTGACCCTCTGACAGTGCGGTACTCCCTCAGTATTGACCCTCTGACAGTGCGGTACTCCCTCAGCACTGACCCTCTGACAGTGCGGTACTCCCTTAATGCTGACCGTGTATAACTCAAACTCAGGATCTTGTATTTCAGAGAGGGATGGGTTGTTCCTGAGACTGCTGTGTGGAGTTAGATTAAAAATACAATACGCATATTTCCATCTCCAACCTTTCTCCATGCTCTCTTCAAAGAGCTCATTGATGCTAAAATGTTACCGTGAAAACGTTTTATTTTCAGTCTCAGCAGTCTTTAAAGGTCCTACATTTCTCAGGGTGTAAGGATGAAGGCAGTTGTTGAGAGCAGTTGGTGGGTGTTTGATCTTTCAACAAACTGGTGACAAAGTTTGGAATGACGGGCCCTGACCTCAGAAGCTGTGCAGCAGTATGTCTGTGTGTGTTTGTGAGTGAGTGTGTGTGTGAGAGAGAGAGCTGAAAATGTGTTGCTGGAAAAGCACAGCAGGTCAGGCAGCATCCAAGGAGCAGGAGAATCAACGTTTCGGGCATCAGCCCTTCTTCAGGAAACACTCCTGTGAGAGAGAGAGCCATGAATGTGTCTGTATGTGTGTGTGTGAGAGAGAGAGAGAGAGAGTGTGTGTGAGAGAGAGAGAGAGAGAGAGAGTGTGTGAGAGAGAGAGAGTGAGTGTGTGTGTGTGTGTGTGTGAGAGAGAGAGAGTGTATGTGTGTGTGAGAGTGAGAGAGAGCGAGCGTGTGTGTGTTGTGTGTGTGTGAGAGAGAGAGAGTGTGTGTGTGTGTGTGTGTGTTGTGTGAGTGTGTGTGTGTGTGTGTTTTGTGTGTGTGTGAGAGAGAGAGCGTGTGTTGTGTGTGTGTGCAGCACTGTGTTTATGTGTGTGATATGTGTTTGTGTGAAAGATGAGAGAGTATATGTTGGGGTGTGTGTGCGCGAGTGAATGAGTGTGTGTGGGGTGAGACACTGAAAGTGACAGATAATCTGAACAATGCATTTCCCTCAGCGTACAATTAGCAGAGCTTCGCAATAATGTCTCTGACCTGGTTAATTCAAAAATATCTACAGTTCAGCTGTGTTTTCTTGATCCATTTGGAGTCTGTGCCCAACAAGGGCAATAATTTGTTGTACGAGAGGGTGAACAAAGACGCCTTTGACATGCTATAAGCAGGATCACGAGTGATGTGTTTAAAAACTTGAGGCTGTTTCTCATCCCCAGAGAAGGAAAATGCATTTGAGCCCAGAGCAGGCCAGCGAATTCTACGCTGCTCACAGCGGAAAATGTTCTACCCCAGCCTGACGGCACACCTCTGCTCTGGCCCTTTGGTCGCAATGATGCTGGCCCGACACTCTGCAATCAAACAGTGGAGTGAACTGCTCGGACCCATGGACAGTGAAAAGGCAAAGCAGTCACATCCCAAAAGGTCAGGGATCTCCAGGAGGGTGGAACTGCCCAGAGCACGGGCATCCATACCGAGGGGGTAATGACACCCAGTGTGCAACAGTATGGGGAGGGCAAAGGCTTTCAGGACGGGGACAGTATTTAGCAGGGTTGGAGCATTCAGGAGGGAGACAGTAGTTTGGTGGGGTTGGGGTATTAAGTTGGAGACAGTATTTAGTGAGTTGGGGGTACTTAGGATGAGGACAGTATTGGTGAGTCAGAGTATTAAGGAGAGGGACGGTATTTGGCACGTTGATGTATATAGGAGGACTGTTTTTGGCGGGGTGGGGTATTTAGGAGGGGGACAGTATTTGGTGAGTCAGGTATTTAGGAGGGGGACAGTTTTTGGTGGGGTTGAGGTATTTAGGAAGTGGATGGTATTTGGTGAGTCAGGTATTTAGGATAGGGATAGTATTTGGAGGGTTGGGGTATTTAGGAGAGGGGTCGAGAATGTGGTACTGGAAAAGCACAGTGGGTCAGGCAGCATCCGAGGAGCAGGAGAATCGACATTTTGGGCAAAAGCCTTTTATCAGGAGAGGGACAATATTTGGCAAGGTTGGAGTATTTAGGAGAAGGACAGTATTTGGCGAGTCGGGGTACTTAGGAGGGGGACAGTAGTTGGTGGGGTTTGGACTGTTTAGGAGGGGGATAGTATCTGGCAGGGTTGGCGTGTTTAGGAGGGGGACAGTATTTGGCAGGGTTGGCGTGTTTAGGAGGGGGACAGTATTTGGCAGGGTTGGCGTGTTTAGGAGGGGAATGTATTTGGCAGGGTTGGCGTGTTTGGAAGGAGGATAGTATTTGGCAGGGTTGGCGTGTTTAGGAGGGGGAATGTATTTGGCAGGGTTGGCGTGTTTGGAAGGAGGATAGTATTTGGCAGGGTTGGCGTGTTTAGGAGGGGGACAGTATTTGGCAGGGTTGGCGTGTTTAGGAGGGGGAATGTATTTGGCAGGGTTGGCGTGTTTGGAAGGAGGATAGTATTTGGCAGGGTTGGCGTGTTTAGGAGGGGGACAGTATTTGGCAGGGTTGGCGTGTTTAGGAGGGGGACAGTATTTGGCAGGGTTGGCGTGTTTAGGAGGGGGAATGTATTTGGCAGGGTTGGCGTGTTTAGGAGGGGGAATGTATTTGGCAGGGTTGGCGTGTTTAGGAGGGGGAATGTATTTGGCAGGGTTGGCGTGTTTGGAAGGAGGATAGTATTTGGCAGGGTTGGCGTGTTTGGAAGGAGGATAGTATTTGGCAGGGTTGGCGTGTTTAGGAGGGGGACAGTATTTGGCAGGGTTGGCGTGTTTGGAAGGAGGATAGTATTTGGCAGGGTTGGCGTGTTTAGGAGGGGGACAGTATTTGGCAGGGTTGGCGTGTTTAGGAGGGGGACAGTATTTGGCAGGGTTGGGGTGTTTAGGAGGGGGACAGTATTTGGCAGGGTTGGAGTGTTCAGGAGAAGGACAGTATTTGGCAGGGTTGGCGTGTTTAGGAGGGGGACAGTATTTGGCAGGGTTGGGGTGTTTAGGAGAAGGACAGTATTTGGCAGGGTTGGGGTGTTCAGGAGAAGGACAGTATTTGGCAGGGTTGGGGTGTTCAGGAGAAGGACAGTATTTGGCAGGGTTGGGTGTTCAGGAGAAGGACAGTATTTGGCAGGGTTGGCGTGTTTAGGAGGGGGACAGTGTTTGACAGGGTTGGGGTGTTTAGGAGAAGGACAGTATTTGGCAGGGTTGGGGTGTTTAGGAGGAGGACAGTATTTGGCAGGGTTGGGGTGTTTAGGAGGAGGACAGTATTTGGCAGGGTTGGGGTGTTTAGGAGGGGAGAAAGTGAGGACTGCAGATGCTGGAGGTCAGAGCTGAAAATGTGTTGCTGGAAAAACGCAGCAGGTCAGGCAGCATCCAAGGAGCAGGAGAATCAACGTTTCGGGCATCAGCCCTTCTTCAGGAAGGGGGACAGTATTTGGCAGGATTGGAGTATTTAGGAGAAAGACAGTATTTGGCAGGGTTGGAGTATTTAGGAGGGGGACAGTATTTGGCAGGGTTGGAGTATTTAGGAGGGGGACAGCATTTGGCAGGGTTGGAGTATTTAGGAGGGGGACAGCATTTGGCAGGGTTGGAGTATTTAGGAAAAGGACAGTGTTTGGCAGGGTTGGAGTATTTAGGAGGGGGACAGTATTTGGCAGGGTTGGAGTGTTTAGGAGGGGGACAGCATTTGGCAGGGTTGGAGTATTTAGGAGGGGGACAGTATTTGTCAGGGTTGGAGTATTTAGGAGAAGGACAGTATTTGGCAGGGTTGGAGTATTTAGGAGAAGGACAGTATTTGGCAGGGTTGGCGTGTTTAGGAGGGGGACAGTATTTGGCAGGGTTGGAGTATTTAGGAGAAGGACAGTATTTGGCAGGGTTGGGGTGTTTAGGAGGAGGACAGTATTTGGCAGGGTTGGGGTGTTTAGGAGGGGAGAAAGTGAGGACTGCAGATGCTGGAGATCAGAGCTGAAAATGTGTTGCTGGAAAAACGCAGCAGGTCAGGCAGCATCCAAGGAGCAGGAGAATCAACGTTTCGGGCATCAGCCCTTCTTCAGGAAGGGGGACAGTATTTGGCAGGATTGGAGTATTTAGGAGAAAGACAGTATTTGGCAGGGTTGGAGTATTTAGGAGGGGGACAGTATTTGGCAGTGTTGGAGTATTTAGGAGGGGGACAGCATTTGGCAGGGTTGGAGTATTTAGGAGGGGGACAGCATTTGGCAGGGTTGGAGTATTTAGGAAAAGGACAGTGTTTGGCAGGGTTGGAGTATTTAGGAGGGGGACAGTATTTGGCAGGGTTGGAGTGTTTAGGAGGGGGACAGCATTTGGCAGGGTTGGAGTATTTAGGAGGGGGACAGTATTTGGCAGGGTTGGAGTATTTAGGAGAAGGACAGTATTTGGCAGGGTTGGAGTATTTAGGAGAAGGACAGTATTTGGCAGGGTTGGAGTATTTAGGAGAAGGACAGTATTTGGCAGGGTTGGAGTATTTAGGAGGGGGACAGTATTTGGCAGGGTTGGGGTGTTTAGGAGGGGGAAAGTATTTGGCAGGGTTGGGGTGTTTAGGAGGGGGACAGCATTTGGCAGGGTTGGGGTGTTTAGGAGGGGGACAGTATTTGGCAGGGTTGGGGTGTTTAGGAGGGGGACAGTATTTGGCAGGGTTGGAGTATTTAGGAGGGGGACAGTATTTGGCAGGGTTGTGTCTTGATACAAAACCATTGGTTACTATCAGGATTATCCTTGTGATGGTGTCTCAGGTTTTCAGAGTGAAGAGTGAAGATTATTTTGATTAATCTGACTCTTTTATTAATAAATGATTGCTTCCAGTTTAAGGGCAATCTATGGAACAGATAAGATTAAGAATGCCTTGCACGGCAGCAGTTGTTTCAACACGGCAGAGAGGGAGATTAACTTCATGTTCCCAAGAGGTGAGTTCCCTCCAATGTAACGGATTCTTTATTTCACTGTTAGTCCCGGGTCAACTCTCCCCGTATCCTTCCTGATCCCATTCCCAAAATACAGACTGACACCTGTATTAACAGACCTATCACAGGGAACAGCAGGAGGCCATTCAGCCCCACAGGGAACAGCAGGAAGCCATTCAGCCCCACATTCCTGCCACGGGGAACAGCAGGAGGCCATTCAGCCCCACAGGGAACAGCAGGAAGCCATTCAGTCCCACAGTCCTGCCACGGGGAACAGCAGGAAGCCATTCAGCCCCACGGTCCTGTCACGGGGAACAGCAGGAGGCCATTCAGCCCCACAGGGAACAGCAGGAAGCCATTCAGCCCCACAGACCTGTCACAGGGAACAGCGGGAGGCCATTCAGTCTGATATCACAGGAGCAGGAGTTGGCTGTTCAGACCCACTCATCTGTTCACCCAGTTAGAAACCATTGAGCCCTTCAATGAGACTATCCCAGTTATTCATGACAATGCTGCTGGCCTTCAGGGAAATTCTCCCTCTGTCTTTGTCCAGCCTTAGAAAGCTGGTCACGTGAGCTGGGAGAACAGTACCATGGAAGGGACCATCACACCCCACCACCCCCCAGCCTGGGTCAGTCTTGTCCTGCCCTGCCCCTCGGGGACAGGATCCATTTCCCCCAGGGGTCAGGGTCCATTCTAGCCGCACACCCGGGATTCAGGGTCCATTCAGCCGCCCCCCCCTCCACCCCTCAGTCCTGGGGTCAGGGGTCAGGATCCAACCCTGGGGTTGGGGTCAGGGTGCAGTCCTGGGAACAGGGTCCAGCCTTCGGGTCAGGGGTCAGGGTTCAGCCTTGGGGACAGGGGTCAGGGTCCAGGCCTGGGGTCATGGATCAGTATTCAGTCCTGGGGTCAGGCGTCAGGGTCCAGCCCTGGGGTCATGGGTCAGGGTCCATGCCTGGGGTCAGGGTCCAGCCCTGGGGACAGGGGTCAGGGTTCAATCCATCAGAGATGCATTCCTCTTCAAGGTGCATTCCTGAAGCAGATGGGAGGGGCCAGTGGATTGGGAGCAGGAATCCTGGTTTCTTTCCTCCTTCGCTTGCAAGGTCATTGAGAGAGAGCATACAGTTCTGGAGATGTTCAACCTGTCCATGGTGACCAGATATCCCAACCCAATCTAGTCCCACCTGCCAGCACCCGGCCCATATCCCTCCAAACCCTTCCTATTCATATACCCATCCAAATGCCTCTTAAATGTTGTAATTGTACCAGCCTCCACCACTTCCTCTGGCAGCTCTTTCCATACACGTACCACCCTCTGGGTGAAAAAGTTGCCCCTTAGGTCTCTTTTATATCTTTCCCTCTCACCCTAAACATATGCCCCTCTAGTTCTGGACTCCCCCACCCCAGGGAAAAGACTTTGTCTATTTATCCTATCCATGCCCCTCATAATTTTATAAACCTCTATAAGGTCACCCCTCAGCCTCCGACGCTCCAGGGAAAACAGCCCCAGCCTGTTCAGCCTCTCCCTGTAGCTCAGATCCTCCAACCCTGGCAACATCCTTGTAAATCTTTTCTGAACCCTTTCGAGTTTCACAACATCTTTCCGATAGGAAGGAGACCAGAATTACTCGCAATATTCCAACAGTGGCCTAACCAATGTCCTGTACAGCCACAACATGACCTCCCAACTCCTGTACTCAATACTCTGACCAATAAAGGCACCTACTGAGATGTTCCTGCCTCTTCTCTGAGCTGGAGGAGAAAGTGAGGACTGCAGATGCTGGAGATCAGAGCTGAAAATGTGTTGCTGGAAAAGCGCAGCAGGTCAGGCAGCATCCAAGGAACAGGAGAATCAACGTTTCGGGCATAAGCCCTTCTTCAGGAATGAGGAAAGTGTGTCCAGCAGGCTAAGATAAAAGGTAGGGAGGAGGGACTTGGGGGAGGGGCGTTGGAAATGCGAATAGGTGGAAGGAGATCAAAGTGAGGGTGATAGGCTGGAGTGGGGGTGGGGGTGGGGGTGGGGGCGGAGAGGTCAGGAAGAAGATTGCAGGTTAGGAAGGTGGTGCTGAGTTCGAGGGATTTGACTGAGACAAGGTGGGGGGAGAGGAAATGAGGAAACTGGAGAAGTTTGAGTTCATCCCTTGTGGTTGGAGGGTTCCTAGGCGGAAGATGAGGTTCTCTTCCTCCAGCCTTCGTGTTGCTATGGTCTGGTGATGGAGGAGTCCAAGGACCTGCATGTCCTTGGTGGAGTGGGAGGGGGAGTTGAAGTGTTGAGCCATGGGGTGGTTGGGTTGGTTGGTCCGGGTGTCCCAGAGGTGTTCTCTGAAACGTTCCGCAAGTAGGCGGCCTGTCTCCCCAATATAGAGGAGGCCACATCGGGTGCAGTGGATGCAGTAAATGAGGTGTGTGGAGGTGCAGGTGAATTTGTGGTGGATATGGAAGGATCCCTTGGGGCCTTGGAGGGAAGTAAAGGGGGAGGTGTGGGCGCAAGGTTTGCATTTCTTGCGGTTGCAGGGGAAGGTGCCGGGAGTGGAGGTCGGGTTGGTGGGGGGTGTGGACCTGACGAGGGAGTCACGGAGGGAGTGGTCTTTTCGGAACGCTGATAGGGGAGGGGAGGGAAATATATCCCTGGTGGTGGGGTCCGTTTGGAGGTGGCGGAAATGACGGCGGATGATACGATGTATATGGAGGTTGGTGGGGTGTTAGGTGAGGACCAGTGGGGTTCTGTCCTGGTGGTGGTTGGAGGGGCGAGGCTCAAGGGCAGAGGAGCAGGAAGTGGAGGAGATGTGGTGGAGGGCATCGTCGATCACGTCTGGGGGTCTTCTTCAAAGACCGCACTTTCCCCCCAGACGTGATCGACGATGCCCTCCACCGCATCTCCTCCACTTCCCGCTCCTGATGCCCGAAACATCGACTCTCCTGCTCCTTGGATGCTGCCTGACTTGATGCCCAACACATTCTCAGCTCTTCTCTGAGCTGGCTTTTCATAGACTCAGCAAATCAACTGTTCGCTCAGATCCTGATTTATCCTGATCCCTATCGGATCCCTCCATCTGGATCCACTATTAACCAAAGGTGTGAACTAAAGAGGGATGAAGGAGGGTGTAAGGTGTCAGGCCGCACACCAGGCATGGAGCTGTTTCGCGGGGGGCTGTATGACCCATCAATCCTTGTGTTGAGTGCCCTGTCTGGTCTATACCAAGCCCCTGATCCACCACAGCCACTGTGTCCCCCATCTACTAGCATCCCGCACTCCCCCCCCCACCTTCCCCGTGTCCAGGGGGAATGTGACCAGCTGGGAAAGTGTTGACTTGGATTGGGATGGAATGTGGTCCCGGAGCCATTGCGTTGACTGTTAGTGTGTGACCGGCTTCTGTTTCCCTCCCCCCACCAGTCACCATTGAGCCATTCCCTGCTGACCAGGCTGCTGGAGATTACCTCAGCAAGTACGTCAATCCCACCCTGCTGAGCGGTCTGACCGAGATGTGCAAGCAGAAGCCCTCCGAGCCTATCGTGAGTATGAGGAGTAACAGGCAGAGAAAGAGGCATGGGGATAATGTGGGGGGTGGGGAGAGGAATGGGAGTGTGGTTAATGTAGGTGGGGCCAGAGAGACGGGAAGTCGGATACTGTGGGCGGGGAGTGGGGATAATGGGAGGGGGTGGGGGGTGGGGAGAGGAATGGGAGTGTGGTGAATGTAGGTGGGGCCAGAGAGACGGGAAGTCGGATACTGTGGGCGGGGAGTGGGGATAATGGGAGGGGAGGGGGTGGGGGGTGGGGAGAGGAATGGGAGTGTGGTTAATGTAGGTGGGGCCAGAGAGACGGGAAGTCGGATACTGTGGGCGGGGAGTGGGGATAATGGGAGGGGGTGGGGGGTGGGGAGAGGAATGGGAGTGTGGTTAATGTAGGTGGGGCCAGAGAGACGGGAAGTCGGATACTGTGGGCGGGGAGTGGGGATAATGGGAGGGGGTGGGGGGTGGGGAGAGGAATGGGAGTGTGGTTAATGTAGGTGGGGCCAGAGAGACGGGAAGTCGGATACTGTGGGCGGGGAGTGGGGATAATGGGAGGGGGTGGGGGGTGGGGAGAGGAATGGGAGTGTGGTTAATGTAGGTGGGGCCAGAGAGACGGGAAGTCGGATACTGTGGGCGGGGAGTGGGGATAATGGGAGGGGTGGGGAGAGGAATGGGAGTGTGGTTAATGTAGGTGGGGCCAGAGAGACGGGAAGTCGGATACTGTGGGCGGGGAGTGGGGATAATGGGAGGGGAGGGGGTGGGGGGTGGGGAGAGGAATGGGAGTGTGGTTAATGTAGGTGGGGCCAGAGAGACGGGAAGTCGGATACTGTGGGCGGGGAGTGGGGATAATGGGAGGGGGTGGGGGGTGGGGAGAGGAATGGGAGTGTGGTTAATGTAGGTGGGGCCAGAGAGACGGGAAGTCGGATACTGTGGGCGGGGAGTGGGGATAATGGGAGGGGTGGGGAGAGGAATGGGAGTGTGGTTAATGTAGGTGGGGCCAGAGAGACGGGAAGTCGGATACTGTGGGCGGGGAGTGGGGATAATGGGAGGGGGTGGGGGGTGGGGAGAGGAATGGGAGTGTGGTTAATGTAGGTGGGGCCAGAGAGACGGGAAGTCGGATACTGTGGGCGGGGAGTGGGGATAATGGGAGGGGAGGGGGTGGGGGGTGGGGAGAGGAATGGGAGTGTGGTTAATGTAGGTGGGGCCAGAGAGACGGGAAGTCGGATACTGTGGGCGGGGAGTGGGGATAATGGGAGGGGGTGGGGGGTGGGGAGAGGAATGGGAGTGTGGTTAATGTAGGTGGGGCCAGAGAGACGGGAAGTCGGATACTGTGGGCGGGGAGTGGGGATAATGGGAGGGGGGGGGGTGGGGGGTGGGGAGAGGAATGGGAGTGTGGTTAATGTAGGTGGGGCCAGAGAGACGGGAAGTCGGATACTGTGGGCGGGGAGTGGGGATAATGTGGGGGGTAGCGGAGTGGGAGTGGGGATAATGTGGGCGGGTAGCGGAGTGGGAGTGGGGATAATGTGGGCGGGTAGCGGAGTTGGGGATAATGTGGGCGGGTAGCGGAGTGGGAGTGGGGATAATGTGGGCGGGTAGCAGAATTGGGGAGTGGGGATAATGTGGGCAGGGAGCAGAGTTGGGGATAATGTGGGTGGGTAGCGGAGTTGGGGAGTGGGGATAATGTGGGCGGGTAGCGGAGTTGGGGATAATGTGGGTGGGTAGCGGAGTTGGGGAGTAGGGATAATGTGGGTGGGTAGCGGAGTTGGGGATAATGTGGGTGGGTGGCGGAGTGGGGATAATGTAGGTGGGTAGCGGAGTTGGGGATAATGTGGGTGGGTGGCAGAGTGGGGGAGTGGGGATAATGTGGGTGGGTAGTGGAGTTGGGGATAATGTAGGTGGGTAGCGGAGTTGGGGATAATGTGGGTGGGTAGCGGAGTTGGGGATAATGTGGGTGGGTAGTGGAGTTGGGGATAATGTGGGTGGGTAGCGGAGTTGGGGAGTGGGGATAATGTGGGTGGGTAGCGGAGTGGGGATAATGTGGGTGGGTAGCAGAGTTGGGGATTGGGGATAATGTGGGCGGGTAGCGGAGTTGGGGAGTGGGGATAATGTGGGCGGGTAGCGGAGTTGGGGAGTGGGGATAATGTGGGCGGGTAGCGGAGTTGGGGAGTGGGGATAATGTGGGCGGGTAGCGGAGTTGGGGAGTGTGGATAATGTGGGCGGGTAGCGGAGTTGGGGATAATGTGGGTGGGTAGCGGAGTTGGAGAGTGGGGATAATGTGGGTGGGTAGTGGAGTTGGGGATTGGGGATAATGTGGGTGGGTAGCGGAGTTGGGGATAATGTGGGTGGTTAGCGGAGTTGGGGATTGGGGATAATGTGGGTGGGTAGCGGTGTTGGGGATAACGTGGGTGGGTAGCGGAGTTGGGGATTGGGGATAATGTGGGTGGGTAGCGGAGTTGGGGAGTTGGGGATAATGTGGGTGGGTAGCGGAGTTGGGGAGTTGGGGATAATGTGGGTGGGTAGCGGAGTTGGGGAGTGGGGATAATGTGGGTGGGTAGCGGAGTGGGGATAATGTGTGTGGGTAGCGGAGTTGGGGATAATGTGGGTGGGTAGCGGAGTTGGGGAGTGGGGATAATGTGGGTGGGTAGCGGAGTGGGGCAGTGGGGATAATGTGGGTGGGTAGCGGAGTTGGGGAGTGGGGATAATGTGGGTGGGTAGCGGAGTGGGGGAGTGGGGATAATGTGGGTGGGTAGCGGAGTTGGGGATAATGTGGGTGGGTAGCGGAGTGGGGGAGTGGGGATAATGTGGGTGGGTAGCGGAGTGGGGGAGTGGGGATAATGTGGGTGGGTAGCGGAGTTGGGGATAATGTGGGTGGGTAGCGGAGTTGGGGAGTTGGGGATAATGTGGGTGGGTAGCGGAGTTGGGGATAATGTGGGTGGGTAGCGGAGTGGGGATAATGTGGGTGGGTAGTGGAGTGGGGGAGTGGGGATAATGTGGGTGGGTAGCGGAGTTGGGGATAATGTGGGTGGGTAGTGGAGTTGGGGATAATGTGGGTGGGTAGCGGAGTTGGGGAGTGGGGATAATGTGGGCGGGTAGTGGAGTTGGGGATAATGTGGGTGGGTAGTGGAGTTGGGGAGTGGGGATAATGTGGGCGGGTAGCGGAGTTGGGGATAATGTGGGTGGGTAGTGGAGTTGGGGAGTGGGGATAATGTGGGTGGGTAGCGGAGTTGGGGAGTGGGGATAATGTGGGTGGGTAGCGGAGTTGGGGATAATGTGGGTGGGTAGTGGAGTTGGGGATAATGTGGGTGGGTAGTGGAGTTGGGGAGAATGTGGGTGGGTAGTGGAGTGGGGGAGTTGGGGATAATGTGGGTGGGTAGTGGAGTTGGGGATAATGTGGGTGGGTAGCGGAGTTGGGGAGTTGGGGATAATGTGGGTGGGTAGTGGAGTTGGGGATAATGTGGGTGGGTAGCGGAGTTGGGGAGTTGGGGATAATGTGGGTGGGTAGCAGAGTTGGGGATAATGTGGGTGGGTAGCAGAGTTGGGGATAATGTGGGTGGGTAGTGGAGTTGGGGAGTTGGGGATAATGTGGGTGGGTAGTGGAGTTGGGGAGTGGGGATAATGTGGGCGGGTAGCAGAGTTGGGGAGTGGGGATAATGTGGGTGGGTAGCGGAGTGGGGGAGTGGGGATAATGTGGGTGGGTAGCGGAGTTGGGGAGTGGGGATAATGTGGGTGGGTAGCGGAGTGAGGGAGTGTGGATAATGTGGGTGGGTAGCGGAGTTGGTGATAATGTGGGTGGGTAGCGGAGTGGGGGAGTGGGGATAATGTGGGTGGGTAGCGGAGTGGGGGAGTGGGGATAATGTAGGTGGGTAGCGGAGTTGGGGAGTGGGGATAATGTGGGTGGGGAGCGGAGTTGGGGAGTTGGGGATAATGTGGGTCGGTAGCGGAGTTGGGGATAATGTGGGTGGGTAGCGGAGTGGGGATAATGTGGGTGGGTAGTGGAGTGGGGGAGTGGGGATAATGTGGGTGGGTAGCGGAGTTGGGGATAATGTGGGTGGGTAGTGGAGTTGGGGATAATGTGGGTGGGTAGCGGAGTTGGGGAGTGGGGATAATGTGGGTGGGTAGCGGAGTGGGGATAATGTGGGTGGGTAGTGGAGTGGGGGAGTGGGGATAATGTGGGTGGGTAGCGGAGTTGGGGATAATGTGGGTGGGTAGCGGAGTTGGGGAGTGGGGATAATGTGGGTGGGTAGTGGAGTTGGGGAGTTGGGGATAATGTGGGTGGGTAGCGGAGTTGGGGAGTGGGGATAATGTGGGTGGGTAGCGGAGTGGGGATAATGTGGGTGGGTAGCGGAGTTGGGGAGTGGGGATAATGTGGGTGGGTAGTGGAGTTGGGGAGTTGGGGATAATGTGGGTGGGTAGCGGAGTTGGGGAGCGGGGATAATGTGGGTGGGTAGCGGAGTGGGGATAATGTGGGTGGGTAGCGGAGTTGGGGAGTGGGGATAATGTGGGTGGGTAGCGGAGTTGGGGAGTTGGGGATAATGTGGGTGGGTAGCGGAGTTGGGGATAATGTGGGTGGGTAGCGGAGTTGGGGAGTGGGGATAATGTGGGTGGGTAGCGGAGTTGGGGAGTTGGGGATAATGTGGGTGGGTTGTGGAGTTGGGGATAATGTGGGTGGGTAGCGGAGTTGGGGAGTGGGGATAATGTGGGTGGGTAGTGGAGTTGGGGAGTTGGGGATAATGTGGGTGGGTAGCGGAGTTGGGGAGTGGGGATAATGTGGGTGGGTAGCGGAGTGGGGATAATGTGGGTGGGTAGCGGAGTTGGGGAGTGGGGATAATGTGGGTGGGTAGCGGAGTTGGGGAGTTGGGGATAATGTGGGTGGGTAGCGGAGTTGGGGAGTGGGGATAATGTGGGTGGGTAGCGGAGTTGGGGAGTGGGGATAATGTGGGTGGGTAGCGGAGTTGGGGAGTGGGGATAATGTGGGTGGGTCGCGGAGTTGGGGAGTGGGTATAATGTGGCTGGGTAGCAGAGTTGGGGAGTGGGGATAATGTGGGTGGGTAGCAGAGTGGGGGAGTGGGGATAATGTGGGTGGGTAGTGGAGTTGGGGAGTTGGGGATAATGTGGGTGGGTAGCGGAGTTGGGGAGTGGGGATAATGTGGGTGGGTAGCGGAGTGGGGATAATGTGGGTGGGTAGCGGAGTTGGGGAGTTGGGGATAATGTGGGTGGGTAGTGGAGTTGGGGATAATGTGGGTGGGTAGCGGAGTTGGGGAGTTGGGGATAATGTGGGTGGGTAGCAGAGTTGGGGATAATGTGGGTGGGTAGCAGAGTTGGGGATAATGTGGGTGGGTAGCAGAGTTGGGGATAATGTGGGTGGGTAGTGGAGTTGGGGAGTTGGGGATAATGTGGGTGGGTAGTGGAGTTGGGGAGTGGGGATAATGTGGGCGGGTAGCAGAGTTGGGGAGTGGGGATAATGTGGGTGGGTAGCGGAGTGGGGGAGTGGGGATAATGTGGGTGGGTAGCGGAGTTGGGGAGTGGGGATAATGTGGGTGGGTAGCGGAGTGAGGGAGTGTGGATAATGTGGGTGGGTAGCGGAGTTGGGGATAATGTGGGTGGGTAGCGGAGTGGGGGAGTGGGGATAATGTGGGTGGGTAGCGGAGTGGGGGAGTGGGGATAATGTAGGTGGGTAGAGGAGTTGGGGAGTGGGGATAATGTGGGTGGGGAGCGGAGTTGGGGAGTTGGGGATAATGTGGGTCGGTAGCGGAGTTGGGGATAATGTGGGTGGGTAGCGGAGTGGGGATAATGTGGGTGGGTAGTGGAGTGGGGGAGTGGGGATAATGTGGGTGGGTAGCGGAGTTGGGGATAATGTGGGTGGGTAGTGGAGTTGGGGATAATGTGGGTGGGTAGCGGAGTTGGGGAGTGGGGATAATGTGGGTGGGTAGCGGAGTGGGGATAATGTGGGTGGGTAGTGGAGTGGGGGAGTGGGGATAATGTGGGTGGGTAGCGGAGTTGGGGATAATGTGGGTGGGTAGCGGAGTTGGGGAGTGGGGATAATGTGGGTGGGTAGTGGAGTTGGGGAGTTGGGGATAATGTGGGTGGGTAGCGGAGTTGGGGAGTGGGGATAATGTGGGTGGGTAGCGGAGTGGGGATAATGTGGGTGGGTAGCGGAGTTGGGGAGTGGGGATAATGTGGGTGGGTAGTGGAGTTGGGGAGTTGGGGATAATGTGGGTGGGTAGCGGAGTTGGGGAGCGGGGATAATGTGGGTGGGTAGCGGAGTGGGGATAATGTGGGTGGGTAGCGGAGTTGGGGAGTGGGGATAATGTGGGTGGGTAGCGGAGTTGGGGAGTTGGGGATAATGTGGGTGGGTAGCGGAGTTGGGGATAATGTGGGTGGGTAGCGGAGTTGGGGAGTGGGGATAATGTGGGTGGGTAGCGGAGTTGGGGAGTTGGGGATAATGTGGGTGGGTTGTGGAGTTGGGGATAATGTGGGTGGGTAGCGGAGTTGGGGAGTGGGGATAATGTGGGTGGGTAGTGGAGTTGGGGAGTTGGGGATAATGTGGGTGGGTAGCGGAGTTGGGGAGTGGGGATAATGTGGGTGGGTAGCGGAGTGGGGATAATGTGGGTGGGTAGTGGAGTTGGGGAGTGGGGATAATGTGGGTGGGTAGCGGAGTTGGGGAGTTGGGGATAATGTGGGTGGGTAGCGGAGTTGGGGAGTGGGGATAATGTGGGTGGGTAGCGGAGTTGGGGAGTGGGGATAATGTGGGTGGGTAGCGGAGTTGGGGAGTGGGGATAATGTGGGTGGGTAGCGGAGTTGGGGAGTGGGGATAATGTGGGTGGGTCGCGGAGTTGGGGAGTGGGTATAATGTGGCTGGGTAGCAGAGTTGGGGAGTGGGGATAATGTGGGTGGGTAGCAGAGTGGGGGAGTGGGGATAATGTGGGTGGGTAGTGGAGTTGGGGAGTTGGGGATAATGTGGGTGGGTAGCGGAGTTGGGGAGTGGGGATAATGTGGGTGGGTAGCGGAGTGGGGATAATGTGGGTGGGTAGCGGAGTTGGGGAGTGGGGATAATGTGGGTGGGTAGCGGAGTTGGGGAGTTGGGGATAATGTGGGTGGGTAGCGGAGTTGGGGATAATGTGGGTGGGTAGCGGAGTTGGGGAGTGGGGATAATGTGGGTGGGTAGCGGAGTTGGGGATAATGTGGGTGGGTAGTGGAGTTGGGGATAATGTGGGTGGGTAGCGGAGTTGGGGAGTGGGGATAATGTGGGCGGGTAGTGGAGTTGGGGATAATGTGGGTGGGTAGTGGAGTTGGGGAGTGGGGATAATGTGGGCGGGTAGCGGAGTTGGGGATAATGTGGGTGGGTAGTGGAGTTGGGGAGTGGGGATAATGTGGGTGGGTAGCGGAGTTGGGGAGTGGGGATAATGTGGGTGGGTAGCGGAGTTGGGGATAATGTGGGTGGGTAGTGGAGTTGGGGATAATGTGGGTGGGTAGTGGAGTTGGGGAGAATGTGGGTGGGTAGTGGAGTGGGGGAGTTGGGGATAATGTGGGTGGGTAGTGGAGTTGGGGATAATGTGGGTGGGTAGCGGAGTTGGGGAGTTGGGGATAATGTGGGTGGGTAGTGGAGTTGGGGATAATGTGGGTGGGTAGCGGAGTTGGGGAGTTGGGGATAATGTGGGTGGGTAGCAGAGTTGGGGATAATGTGGGTGGGTAGCAGAGTTGGGGATAATGTGGGTGGGTAGTGGAGTTGGGGAGTTGGGGATAATGTGGGTGGGTAGTGGAGTTGGGGAGTGGGGATAATGTGGGCGGGTAGCAGAGTTGGGGAGTGGGGATAATGTGGGTGGGTAGCGGAGTGGGGGAGTGGGGATAATGTGGGTGGGTAGCGGAGTTGGGGAGTGGGGATAATGTGGGTGGGTAGCGGAGTGAGGGAGTGTGGATAATGTGGGTGGGTAGCGGAGTTGGTGATAATGTGGGTGGGTAGCGGAGTGGGGGAGTGGGGATAATGTGGGTGGGTAGCGGAGTGGGGGAGTGGGGATAATGTAGGTGGGTAGCGGAGTTGGGGAGTGGGGATAATGTGGGTGGGGAGCGGAGTTGGGGAGTTGGGGATAATGTGGGTCGGTAGCGGAGTTGGGGATAATGTGGGTGGGTAGCGGAGTGGGGATAATGTGGGTGGGTAGTGGAGTGGGGGAGTGGGGATAATGTGGGTGGGTAGCGGAGTTGGGGATAATGTGGGTGGGTAGTGGAGTTGGGGATAATGTGGGTGGGTAGCGGAGTTGGGGAGTGGGGATAATGTGGGTGGGTAGCGGAGTGGGGATAATGTGGGTGGGTAGTGGAGTGGGGGAGTGGGGATAATGTGGGTGGGTAGCGGAGTTGGGGATAATGTGGGTGGGTAGCGGAGTTGGGGAGTGGGGATAATGTGGGTGGGTAGTGGAGTTGGGGAGTTGGGGATAATGTGGGTGGGTAGCGGAGTTGGGGAGTGGGGATAATGTGGGTGGGTAGCGGAGTGGGGATAATGTGGGTGGGTAGCGGAGTTGGGGAGTGGGGATAATGTGGGTGGGTAGTGGAGTTGGGGAGTTGGGGATAATGTGGGTGGGTAGCGGAGTTGGGGAGCGGGGATAATGTGGGTGGGTAGCGGAGTGGGGATAATGTGGGTGGGTAGCGGAGTTGGGGAGTGGGGATAATGTGGGTGGGTAGCGGAGTTGGGGAGTTGGGGATAATGTGGGTGGGTAGCGGAGTTGGGGATAATGTGGGTGGGTAGCGGAGTTGGGGAGTGGGGATAATGTGGGTGGGTAGCGGAGTTGGGGAGTTGGGGATAATGTGGGTGGGTTGTGGAGTTGGGGATAATGTGGGTGGGTAGCGGAGTTGGGGAGTGGGGATAATGTGGGTGGGTAGTGGAGTTGGGGAGTTGGGGATAATGTGGGTGGGTAGCGGAGTTGGGGAGTGGGGATAATGTGGGTGGGTAGCGGAGTGGGGATAATGTGGGTGGGTAGCGGAGTTGGGGAGTGGGGATAATGTGGGTGGGTAGCGGAGTTGGGGAGTTGGGGATAATGTGGGTGGGTAGCGGAGTTGGGGAGTGGGGATAATGTGGGTGGGTAGCGGAGTTGGGGAGTGGGGATAATGTGGGTGGGTAGCGGAGTTGGGGAGTGGGGATAATGTGGGTGGGTCGCGGAGTTGGGGAGTGGGTATAATGTGGCTGGGTAGCAGAGTTGGGGAGTGGGGATAATGTGGGTGGGTAGCAGAGTGGGGGAGTGGGGATAATGTGGGTGGGTAGTGGAGTTGGGGAGTTGGGGATAATGTGGGTGGGTAGCGGAGTTGGGGAGTGGGGATAATGTGGGTGGGTAGCGGAGTGGGGATAATGTGGGTGGGTAGCGGAGTTGGGGAGTTGGGGATAATGTGGGTGGGTAGTGGAGTTGGGGATAATGTGGGTGGGTAGCGGAGTTGGGGAGTTGGGGATAATGTGGGTGGGTAGCAGAGTTGGGGATAATGTGGGTGGGTAGCAGAGTTGGGGATAATGTGGGTGGGTAGCAGAGTTGGGGATAATGTGGGTGGGTAGTGGAGTTGGGGAGTTGGGGATAATGTGGGTGGGTAGTGGAGTTGGGGAGTGGGGATAATGTGGGCGGGTAGCAGAGTTGGGGAGTGGGGATAATGTGGGTGGGTAGCGGAGTGGGGGAGTGGGGATAATGTGGGTGGGTAGCGGAGTTGGGGAGTGGGGATAATGTGGGTGGGTAGCGGAGTGAGGGAGTGTGGATAATGTGGGTGGGTAGCGGAGTTGGGGATAATGTGGGTGGGTAGCGGAGTGGGGGAGTGGGGATAATGTGGGTGGGTAGCGGAGTGGGGGAGTGGGGATAATGTAGGTGGGTAGAGGAGTTGGGGAGTGGGGATAATGTGGGTGGGGAGCGGAGTTGGGGAGTTGGGGATAATGTGGGTCGGTAGCGGAGTTGGGGATAATGTGGGTGGGTAGCGGAGTGGGGATAATGTGGGTGGGTAGTGGAGTGGGGGAGTGGGGATAATGTGGGTGGGTAGCGGAGTTGGGGATAATGTGGGTGGGTAGTGGAGTTGGGGATAATGTGGGTGGGTAGCGGAGTTGGGGAGTGGGGATAATGTGGGTGGGTAGCGGAGTGGGGATAATGTGGGTGGGTAGTGGAGTGGGGGAGTGGGGATAATGTGGGTGGGTAGCGGAGTTGGGGATAATGTGGGTGGGTAGCGGAGTTGGGGAGTGGGGATAATGTGGGTGGGTAGTGGAGTTGGGGAGTTGGGGATAATGTGGGTGGGTAGCGGAGTTGGGGAGTGGGGATAATGTGGGTGGGTAGCGGAGTGGGGATAATGTGGGTGGGTAGCGGAGTTGGGGAGTGGGGATAATGTGGGTGGGTAGTGGAGTTGGGGAGTTGGGGATAATGTGGGTGGGTAGCGGAGTTGGGGAGCGGGGATAATGTGGGTGGGTAGCGGAGTGGGGATAATGTGGGTGGGTAGCGGAGTTGGGGAGTGGGGATAATGTGGGTGGGTAGCGGAGTTGGGGAGTTGGGGATAATGTGGGTGGGTAGCGGAGTTGGGGATAATGTGGGTGGGTAGCGGAGTTGGGGAGTGGGGATAATGTGGGTGGGTAGCGGAGTTGGGGAGTTGGGGATAATGTGGGTGGGTTGTGGAGTTGGGGATAATGTGGGTGGGTAGCGGAGTTGGGGAGTGGGGATAATGTGGGTGGGTAGTGGAGTTGGGGAGTTGGGGATAATGTGGGTGGGTAGCGGAGTTGGGGAGTGGGGATAATGTGGGTGGGTAGCGGAGTGGGGATAATGTGGGTGGGTAGTGGAGTTGGGGAGTGGGGATAATGTGGGTGGGTAGCGGAGTTGGGGAGTTGGGGATAATGTGGGTGGGTAGCGGAGTTGGGGAGTGGGGATAATGTGGGTGGGTAGCGGAGTTGGGGAGTGGGGATAATGTGGGTGGGTAGCGGAGTTGGGGAGTGGGGATAATGTGGGTGGGTAGCGGAGTTGGGGAGTGGGGATAATGTGGGTGGGTCGCGGAGTTGGGGAGTGGGTATAATGTGGCTGGGTAGCAGAGTTGGGGAGTGGGGATAATGTGGGTGGGTAGCAGAGTGGGGGAGTGGGGATAATGTGGGTGGGTAGTGGAGTTGGGGAGTTGGGGATAATGTGGGTGGGTAGCGGAGTTGGGGAGTGGGGATAATGTGGGTGGGTAGCGGAGTGGGGATAATGTGGGTGGGTAGCGGAGTTGGGGAGTGGGGATAATGTGGGTGGGTAGCGGAGTTGGGGAGTTGGGGATAATGTGGGTGGGTAGCGGAGTTGGGGATAATGTGGGTGGGTAGCGGAGTTGGGGAGTGGGGATAATGTGGGTGGGTAGTGGAGTTGGGGATAATGTGGGTGGGTAGCGGAGTTGGGGAGTGGGGATAATGTGGGTGGGTAGTGGAGTTGGGGAGTTGGGGATAATGTGGGTGGGTAGCGGAGTTGGGGAGTGGGGATAATGTGGGTGGGAGGCGGAGTGGGGATAATGTGGGTGGGTAGCGGAGTTGGGGAGTTGGGGATAATGTGGGTGTGTAGCGGAGTTGGGGAGTGCGGATAATGTGGGTGGGTAGCGGAGTTGGGGAGTGGGGATAATGTGGGTGGGTAGCGGAGTTGGGGAGTGGGGATAATGTGGGTGGGTAGCGGAGTTGGGGAGTGGGGATAATGTGGGTGGGTCGCGGAGTTGGGGAGTGGGGATAATGTGGGTGGGTAGCGGAGTTGGGGAGTGGGGATATTGTGGGTGGGTAGCGGAGTTGGGGAGTGGGGATAATGTGGGTGGGTAGCGGAGTTGGGGAGTGGGGATAATGTGGGTGGGTAGCGGAGTTGGGGAGTGGGGATAATGTGGGTGGGTAGCGGAGTGGGGGATAATGTGGGTGGGTAGCGGAGTTGGGGAGTGGGGATAATGTGGGTGGGTAGCGGAGTGGGGGAGTGGGGATAATGTGGGTGGGTAGCGGAGTTGGGGAGTGGGGATAGTGTGGGTGGGTAGCGGAGTGGGGGAGTGGGGATAATGTGGGTGGGTAGCGGAGTGGGGATAATGTGGGTGGGTAGCGGAGTTGGGGAGTGGGGATAATGTGGGTGGGTAGCAGAGTGGGGGAGTGGGGATAATGTGGGTGGGTAGCGGAGTTGGAGATTGGGGATAATGTGGGTGGGTAGCGGAGTTGGGGAGTGAGGATAATGTGGGCGGGTAGCGGAGTTGGGGAGTGGGGATAATGTGGGTGGGTAGCGGAGTTGGGGAGTGGGGATAATGTGGGTGGGTAGCGGAGTTGGGGAGTGGGGATAATGTGGGTGGGTAGCGGAGTTGGGGATTGGGGATAATGTGGGTGGGTAGCGGAGTTGGGGAGTGGGGATAATGTGGGCGGGTAGCGGAGTTGGGGAGTGGGGATAATGTGGGCGGGTAGCGGAGTTGGGGATAATGTGAGTGGGTAGTGGAGTTGGGGAGTGGGGATAATGTGGGTGGGTAGCAGAGTTGGGGAGTGGGGATAATGTGGGTGGGTAGCGGAGTTG
The DNA here is from genome assembly GCF_047496795.1 of Chiloscyllium punctatum. NCBI lineage: Eukaryota > Metazoa > Chordata > Chondrichthyes > Orectolobiformes > Hemiscylliidae > Chiloscyllium > Chiloscyllium punctatum. Next base: position 17,386,837 of record NC_092768.1, read on the forward strand.
GGGATTGGGGATAATGTCGGTGGGTAGCGGAGTGGGGGATAATGTGGGTGGGTAGCGGAGTGGGGGAGTGGGGATAATGTGGGTGGGTAGTGGAGTTGGGGAGTGGGGATAACGTGGGTGGGTAGCGGAGTGGGGGAGTGGGGATAATGTGGGTGGTTAGCAGAGTTGGGGAGTGGGGATAATGTGGGTGGGTAGCGGAGTTGGGGAGTGGGTATAATGTGGGTGGGTAGCAGAGTGGGGGAGTGGGGATAATGTGGGTGGGTAGCGGAGTTGGAGAGTGGGGATAATGTGGGTGGGTAGCGGAGTTGGGGATTGGGGATAATGTGGGCGGGTAGCGGAGTTGGGGAGTGGGGATAATGTGGGCGGGTAGCGGAGTTGGGGATAATGTGGGTGGGTAGTGGAGTTGGGGAGTGGGGATAATGTGGGCGGGTAGCGGAGTTGGGGAGTGGGGATAATGTGGGCGGGTAGCGGAGTTGGGGAGTGGGGATAATGTGGGCGGGTAGCGGAGTTGGGGAGTGGGGATAATGTGGGTGGGTAGCGGAGTGGGGGAGTGGGGATAATGTGGGCGGGAAGCGGAGTTGGGGATAATGTGGGTGGGTAGCGGAGTTGGAGAGTGGGGATAATGTGGGTGGGAAGCGGAGTTGGGGATAATGTGGGTGGGTAGCGGAGTGGGGGAGTGGGGATAATGTGGGTGGGTAGCGGAGTTGGGGAGTGGGGATAATGTAGGTGGGTAGCGGAGTTGGGGATTGGGGATAATGTGGGTGGGTAGCGGAGTTGGGGATTGGGGATAATGTGGGTGGGTAGCGGAGTTGGGGATAATGTGGGTGGGTAGCGGAGTGGGGGAGTGGGGATAATGTGGGTGGGTAGCGGAGTTGGGGAGTGGGGATAATGTGGGTGGGTAGCAGAGTGGGGGAGTGGGGATAATATGGGTGGGTAGCGGAGTTGGAGAGTGGGGATAATGTGGGTGGGTAGCGGAGTGGGGGAGTGGGGATAATGTGGGTGGGTAGCGGAGTGGGGATAATGTGGGTGGGTAGCGGAGTTGGGGATTGGGGATAATGTGGGCGGGTAGCGGAGTTGGGGAGTGGGGATAATGTGGGCGGGTAGCGGAGTTGGGGAGTGGGGATAATGTGGGCGGGTAGCGGAGTTGGGGAGTGGGGCTAATGTGGGCGGGTAGCGGAGTTGGGGATAATGTGGGTGGGTAGCGGAGTTCGAGAGTGGGGATAATGTGGGTGGGTAGTGGAGTTGGGGATTGGGGATAATGTGGGTGGTTAGCGGAGTTGGGGATAATGTGGGTGGTTAGCGGAGTTGGGGATTGGGGATAATGTGGGTGGGTAGCCGAGTTGGGGATAACGTGGGTGGGTAGCGGAGTTGGGGATTGGGGATAATGTGGGTGGGTAGCGGAGTTGGGGAGTTGGGGATAATGTGGGTGGGTAGCGGAGTTGGGGAGTTGGGGATAATGTGGGTGGGTAGCGGAGTTGGGGAGTGGGGATAATGTGGGTGGGTAGCGGAGTGGGGATAATGTGTGTGGGTAGCGGAGTTGGGGATAATGTGGGTGGGTAGCGGAGTGGGGATAATATGGGTGGGTAGCGGAGTGGGGATAATGTGGGTGGGTAGCGGAGTTGGGGATAATGTGGGTGGGTAGCGGAGTGGGGGAGTGGGGATAATGTGGGTGGGTAGCGGAGTGGGGGAGTGGGGATAATGTGGGTGGGTAGCGGAGTTGGGGATAATGTGGGTGGGTAGCGGAGTTGGGGAGTTGGGGATAATGTGGGTGGGTAGCGGAGTTGGGGATAATGTGGGTGGGTAGCGGAGTTGGGGAGTGGGGATAATGTGGGTGGGTAGCGGAGTTGGGGAGTGGGGATAATGTGGGTGGGTCGCGGAGTTGGGGAGTGGGGATAATGTGGGTGGGTAGCGGAGTTGGGGAGTGGGGATATTGTGGGTGGGTAGCGGAGTTGGGGAGTGGGGATAATGTGGGTGGGTAGCGGAGTTGGGGAGTGGGGATAATGTGGGTGGGTAGTGGAGTTGGGGAGTGGGGATAATGTGGGTGGGTAGCGGAGTTGGGGAGTGGGGATAATGTGGGTGGGTAGCGGAGTTGGGGAGTGGGGATAATGTGGGTGGGTAGCGGAGTGGGGGATAATGTGGGTGGGTAGCGGAGTTGGGGAGTGGGGATAATGTGGGTGGGTAGCGGAGTGGGGGAGTGGGGATAATGTGGGTGGGTAGCGGAGTTGGGGAGTGGGGATAGTGTGGGTGGGTAGCGGAGTGGGGGAGTGGGGATAATGTGGGTGGGTAGCGGAGTGGGGGAGTGGGGATAATGTGCGTGGGTAGCGGAGTTGGGGAGTGGGGATAATGTGGGTGGGTAGCAGAGTTGGGGAGTGGGGATAATGTGGGTGGGTAGCGGAGTTGGGGATTGGGGATAATGTGGGTGGGTAGCGGAGTGGGGGATAATGTGGGTGGGTAGCCGGGTGGGGGAGTGGGGATAATGTGGGTGGGTAGTGGAGTTGGGGAGTGGGGATAACGTGGGTGGGTAGCGGAGTGGGGGAGTGGGGATAATGTGGGTGGGTAGCAGAGTTGGGGAGTGGGGATAATGTGGGTGGGTAGCGGAGTTGGGGAGTGGGTATAATGTGGGTGGGTAGCAGAGTGGGGGAGTGGGGATAATGTGGGTGTGTAGCGGAGTTGGAGAGTGGGGATAATGTGGGTGGGTAGCGGAGTGGGGATAATGTGGGTGGGTAGCGGAGTTGGGGATTGGGGATAATGTGGGCGGGTAGCGGAGTTGGGGAGTGGGGATAATGTGGGCGGGTAGCGGAGTTGGGGATAATGTGGGTGGGTAGTGGAGTTGGGGAGTGGGGATAATGTGGGCGGGTAGCGGAGTTGGGGAGTGGGGATAATGTGGGCGGGTAGCGGAGTTGGGGAGTGGGGATAATGTGGGTGGGTAGCGGAGTGGGGGAGTGGGGATAATGTGGGCGGGTAGCGGAGTTGGGGATAATGTGGGTGGGTAGCGGAGTTGGAGAGTGGGGATAATGTGGGTGGGTAGCGGAGTTGGGGATAATGTGGGTGGGTAGCGGAGTGGGGGAGTGGGGATAATGTGGGTGGGTAGCGGAGTTGGGGAGTGGGGATAATGTAGGTGGGTAGCGGAGTTGGGGATTGGGGATAATGTGGGTGGGTAGCGGAGTTGGGGATAATGTGGGTGGGTAGTGGAGTGGGGGAGTTGGGGATAATGTGGGTGGGTAGCGGAGTGGGGATAATGTGGGTGGGTAGCGGAGTTGGGGAGTTGGGGATAATGTGGGTGGGTAGCGGAGTGGGGATAATGTGGGTGGGTAGCGGAGTTGGGGAGTTGGGGATAATGTGGGTGGGTAGCGGAGTGGGGATAATGTGGGTGGGTAGCGGAGTTGGGGAGTTGGGGATAATGTGGGTGGGTAGCGGAGTGGGGATAATGTGGGTGGGTAGCGGAGTTGGGGATTGGGGATAATGTTTCGGGTAGCGGAGTTGGGGAGTGGGGATAATGTGGGCGGGTAGCGGAGTTGGGGAGTGGGGATAATGTGGGTGGGTAGCAGAGTTGGGGAGTGGGGATAATGTGGGTGGGTAGCGGAGTTGGGGATTGGGGATAATGTCGGTGGGTAGCGGAGTGGGGGATAATGTGGGTGGGTAGCGGAGTGGGGGAGTGGGGATAATGTGGGTGGGTAGTGGAGTTGGGGAGTGGGGATAACGTGGGTGGGTAGCGGAGTGGGGGAGTGGGGATAATGTGGGTGGTTAGCAGAGTTGGGGAGTGGGGATAATGTGGGTGGGTAGCGGAGTTGGGGAGTGGGTATAATGTGGGTGGGTAGCAGAGTGGGGGAGTGGGGATAATGTGGGTGGGTAGCGGAGTTGGAGAGTGGGGATAATGTGGGTGGGTAGCGGAGTGGGGATAATGTGGGTGGGTAGCGGAGTTGGGGATTGGGGATAATGTGGGCGGGTAGCGGAGTTGGGGAGTGGGGATAATGTGGGCGGGTAGCGGAGTTGGGGATAATGTGGGTGGGTAGTGGAGTTGGGGAGTGGGGATAATGTGGGTGGGTAGCGGAGTTGGGGAGTGGGGATAATGTGGGCGGGTAGCGGAGTTGGGGAGTGGGGATAATGTGGGCGGGTAGCGGAGTTGGGGAGTGGGGATAATGTGGGTGGGTAGCGGAGTGGGGGAGTGGGGATAATGTGGGCGGGAAGCGGAGTTGGGGATAATGTGGGTGGGTAGCGGAGTTGGAGAGTGGGGATAATGTGGGTGGGAAGCGGAGTTGGGGATAATGTGGGTGGGTAGCGGAGTGGGGGAGTGGGGATAATGTGGGTGGGTAGCGGAGTTGGGGAGTGGGGATAATGTAGGTGGGTAGCGGAGTTGGGGATTGGGGATAATGTGGGTGGGTAGCGGAGTTGGGGATTGGGGATAATGTGGGTGGGTAGCGGAGTTGGGGATAATGTGGGTGGGTAGCGGAGTGGGGGAGTGGGGATAATGTGGGTGGGTAGCGGAGTTGGGGAGTGGGGATAATGTGGGTGGGTAGCAGAGTGGGGGAGTGGGGATAATATGGGTGGGTAGCGGAGTTGGAGAGTGGGGATAATGTGGGTGGGTAGCGGAGTGGGGGAGTGGGGATAATGTGGGTGGGTAGCGGAGTGGGGATAATGTGGGTGGGTAGCGGAGTTGGGGATTGGGGATAATGTGGGCGGGTAGCGGAGTTGGGGAGTGGGGATAATGTGGGCGGGTAGCGGAGTTGGGGAGTGGGGATAATGTGGGCGGGTAGCGGAGTTGGGGAGTGGGGATAATGTGGGCGGGTAGCGGAGTTGGGGAGTGGGGCTAATGTGGGCGGGTAGCGGAGTTTGGGATAATGTGGGTGGGTAGCGGAGTTCGAGAGTGGGGATAATGTGGGTGGGTAGTGGAGTTGGGGATTGGGGATAATGTGGGTGGTTAGCGGAGTTGGGGATAATGTGGGTGGTTAGCGGAGTTGGGGATTGGGGATAATGTGGGTGGGTAGCCGAGTTGGGGATAACGTGGGTGGGTAGCGGAGTTGGGGATTGGGGATAATGTGGGTGGGTAGCGGAGTTGGGGAGTTGGGGATAATGTGGGTGGGTAGCGGAGTTGGGGAGTTGGGGATAATGTGGGTGGGTAGCGGAGTTGGGGAGTGGGGATAATGTGGGTGGGTAGCGGAGTGGGGATAATGTGTGTGGGTAGCGGAGTTGGGGATAATGTGGGTGGGTAGCGGAGTGGGGATAATGTGGGTGGGTAGCGGAGTGGGGATAATGTGGGTGGGTAGCGGAGTTGGGGATAATGTGGGTGGGTAGCGGAGTGGGGGAGTGGGGATAATGTGGGTGGGTAGCGGAGTGGGGGAGTGGGGATAATGTGGGTGGGTAGCGGAGTTGGGGATAATGTGGGTGGGTAGCGGAGTTGGGGAGTTGGGGATAATGTGGGTGGGTAGCGGAGTTGGGGATAATGTGGGTGGGTAGCGGAGTTGGGGAGTGGGGATAATGTGGGTGGGTAGCGGAGTTGGGGAGTGGGGATAATGTGGGTGGGTCGCGGAGTTGGGGAGTGGGGATAATGTGGGTGGGTAGCGGAGTTGGGGAGTGGGGATATTGTGGGTGGGTAGCGGAGTTGGGGAGTGGGGATAATGTGGGTGGGTAGCGGAGTTGGGGAGTGGGGATAATGTGGGTGGGTAGTGGAGTTGGGGAGTGGGGATAATGTGGGTGGGTAGCGGAGTTGGGGAGTGGGGATAATGTGGGTGGGTAGCGGAGTTGGGGAGTGGGGATAATGTGGGTGGGTAGCGGAGTGGGGGATAATGTGGGTGGGTAGCGGAGTTGGGGAGTGGGGATAATGTGGGTGGGTAGCGGAGTGGGGGAGTGGGGATAATGTGGGTGGGTAGCGGAGTTGGGGAGTGGGGATAGTGTGGGTGGGTAGCGGAGTGGGGGAGTGGGGATAATGTGGGTGGGTAGCGGAGTGGGGGAGTGGGGATAATGTGCGTGGGTAGCGGAGTTGGGGAGTGGGGATAATGTGGGTGGGTAGCAGAGTTGGGGAGTGGGGATAATGTGGGTGGGTAGCGGAGTTGGGGATTGGGGATAATGTGGGTGGGTAGCGGAGTGGGGGATAATGTGGGTGGGTAGCCGGGTGGGGGAGTGGGGATAATGTGGGTGGGTAGTGGAGTTGGGGAGTGGGGATAACGTGGGTGGGTAGCGGAGTGGGGGAGTGGGGATAATGTGGGTGGGTAGCAGAGTTGGGGAGTGGGGATAATGTGGGTGGGTAGCGGAGTTGGGGAGTGGGTATAATGTGGGTGGGTAGCAGAGTGGGGGAGTGGGGATAATGTGGGTGTGTAGCGGAGTTGGAGAGTGGGGATAATGTGGGTGGGTAGCGGAGTGGGGATAATGTGGGTGGGTAGCGGAGTTGGGGATTGGGGATAATGTGGGCGGGTAGCGGAGTTGGGGAGTGGGGATAATGTGGGCGGGTAGCGGAGTTGGGGATAATGTGGGTGGGTAGTGGAGTTGGGGAGTGGGGATAATGTGGGCGGGTAGCGGAGTTGGGGAGTGGGGATAATGTGGGCGGGTAGCGGAGTTGGGGAGTGGGGATAATGTGGGTGGGTAGCGGAGTGGGGGAGTGGGGATAATGTGGGCGGGTAGCGGAGTTGGGGATAATGTGGGTGGGTAGCGGAGTTGGAGAGTGGGGATAATGTGGGTGGGTAGCGGAGTTGGGGATAATGTGGGTGGGTAGCGGAGTGGGGGAGTGGGGATAATGTGGGTGGGTAGCGGAGTTGGGGAGTGGGGATAATGTAGGTGGGTAGCGGAGTTGGGGATTGGGGATAATGTGGGTGGGTAGCGGAGTTGGGGATAATGTGGGTGGGTAGTGGAGTGGGGGAGTTGGGGATAATGTGGGTGGGTAGCGGAGTGGGGATAATGTGGGTGGGTAGCGGAGTTGGGGATAATGTGGGTGGGTAGCGGAGTGGGGATAATGTGGGTGGGTAGCGGAGTTGGGGAGTTGGGGATAATGTGGGTGGGTAGCGGAGTGGGGATAATGTGGGTGGGTAGCGGAGTTGGGGAGTTGGGGATAATGTGGGTGGGTAGCGGAGTGGGGATAATATGGGTGGGTAGCGGAGTTGGGGATTGGGGATAATGTTTCGGGTAGCGGAGTTGGGGAGTGGGGATAATGTGGGCGGGTAGCGGAGTTGGGGAGTGGGGATAATGTGGGCGGGTAGCGGAGTTGGGGATAATATGGGTGGGTAGTGGAGTTGGGGAGTGGGGAAAATGTGGGCGGGTAGCGGAGTTGGGGAGTGGGGATAATGTGGGCGGGTAGCGGAGTTGGGGAGTGGGGATAATGTGGGTGGGTAGCGGAGTGGGGGAGTGGGGATAATGTGGGCGGGTAGCGGAGTTGGGGATAATGTGGGTGGGTAGTGGAGTTGGGGAGTGGGGATAACGTGGGTGGGTAGCGGAGTGGGGGAGTGGGGATAATGTGGGTGGGTAGCAGAGTTGGGGAGTGGGGATAATGTGGGTGGGTAGCGGAGTTTGGGGAGTGGGTATAATGTGGGTGGGTAGCAGAGTGGGGGAGTGGGGATAATGTGGGTGGGTAGCGGAGTTGGGGATTGGGGATAATGTGGGCGGGTAGCGGAGTGGGGGAGTGGGGATAATGTGGGTGGGTAGCGGAGTGGGGGAGTGGGGATAATGTGGGCGGGTAGCGGAGTTGGGGAGTGGGGATAATGTGGGCGGGTAGCGGAGTTGGGGAGTGGGGATAATGTGGGTGGGTAGCGGAGTGGGGGAGTGGGGATAAGGTGGGCGGGTAGCGGAGTTGGGGATAATGTGGGTGGGTAGCGGAGTTGGAGAGTGGGGATAATGTGGGTGGGTAGCGGAGTTGGGGATAATGTGGGTGGGTAGCGGAGTGGGGGAGTGGGGATAATGTGGGTGGGTAGCGGAGTTGGGGAGTGGGGATAATGTAGGTGGGTAGCGGAGTTGGGGATTGGGGATAATGTGGGTGGGTAGCGGAGTTGGGGATAGGGGATAATGTGGGTGGGTAGCGGAGTTGGGGATAATGTGGGTGGGTAGCGGAGTGGGGGAGTGGGGATAATGTGGGTGGGTAGCGGAGTTGGGGAGTGGGGATAATGTGGGTGGGTAGCAGAGTGGGGGAGTGGGGATAATATGGGTGGGTAGCGGAGTTGGAGAGTGGGGATAATGTGGGTGGGTAGCGGAGTGGGGGAGTGGGGATAATGTGGGTGGGTAGCGGAGTGGGGATAATGTGGGTGGGTAGCGGAGTTGGGGATTGGGGATAATGTGGGCGGGTAGCGGAGTTGGGGAGTGGGGATAATGTGGGCGGGTAGCGGAGTTGGGGAGTGGGGATAAGGTGGGTGGGTAGCGGAGTGGGGATAATGTGTGTGGGTAGCGGAGTTGGGGATAATGTGGGTGGGTCGCGGAGTTGGGGAGTGGGGATAATGTGGGTGGGTAGCGGAGTGGGGATAATGTGGGTGGGTAGCGGAGTTGGGGATAATGTGGGTGGGTAGCGGAGTGGGGGAGTGGGGATAATGTGGGTGGGTAGCGGAGTGGGGGATAATGTGGGTGGGTAGCGGAGTTGGGGAGTGGGGTAATGTGGGTGGGTAGCGGAGTTGGGGAGTGGGGATAATGTGGGTGGGTAGCAGAGTTGGGGATAATGTGGGTGGTTAGCGGAGTTGGGGATTGGGGATAATGTGGGTGGGTAGCGGAGTTGGGGATAATGTGGGTGGTTAGCGGAGTTGGGGATTGGGGATAATGTGGGTGGGTAGCGGAGTTGGGGATAACGTGGGTGGGTAGCAGAGTTGGGGATTGGGGATAATGTGGGTGGGTAGCGGAGTTGGGGAGTTGGGGATAATGTGGGTGGGTAGCGGAGTTGGGGAGTTGGGGATAATGTGGGTGGGTAGCGGAGTTGGGGAGTGTGGATAATGTGGGTGGGTAGCGGAGTTGGGGATAATGTGGGTGGGTAGTGGAGTTGGGGATAATGTGGGTGGTTAGCGGAGTTGGGGATTGGGGATAATGTGGGTGGGTAGCGGAGTTGGGGAGTTGGGGATAATGTGGGTGGGTAGCGGAGTTGGGGATAATGTGGGTGGGTAGTGGAGTTGGGGATAATGTGGGTGGGTAGCGGAGTTGGGGAGTGGGGATAATGTGGGTGGGTAGTGGAGTTGGGGAGTGGGGATAATGTGGGTGGGTAGCGGAGTGGGGATAATGTGGGTGGGTAGCGGAGTTGGGGATAATGTGGGTGGGTAGCGGAGTGGGGGAGTGGGGATAATGTGGGTGGGTAGCGGAGTTGGGGAGTGGTGATAATGTGGGTGGGTAGCGGAGTGGGGGAGTGGGGGAGTGGGGATAATGTGGCCGGGTAGCGGAGTGGGGATAATGTGGGTGGGTAGCGGAGTGGGGGAGTGGGGATAATGTGGGTGGGTAGCGGAGTTGGGGAGTGGGGATAATGTGGGCTGGTGGCGGAGTTGGGGAGTGGGGATAATGTGGGTGGGTAGCGGAGTTGGGGAGTGGGGATAATGTGGGTGGGTAGCGGAGTTGGGGAGTGGGGATAATGTGGGTGGGTAGCGGAGTTGGGGAGTGGGGATAATGTGGGCGGGTAGCGGAGTTGGTGAGTTGGGGATAATGTGGGTGGGTAGTGGAGTGGGGGATAATGTGGGTGGGTAGCGGAGTTGGGGAGAGGGGATAATGTGGGTGGGTAGTGGAGTTGGGGATAATGTGGGTGGGTAGTGGAGTTGGGGATAATGTGGGTGGGTAGTGGAGTTGGGGATAATGTGGGTGGGTAGCGGAGTGGGGGAGTGGGGGAGTGGGGATAATGTGGGTGGGTAGCGGAGTTGGGGATAATGTGGGTGGGTAGCAGAGTTGGGGAGTGGGGATAATGTGGGTGGGTAGCGGAGTTGGGGAGTTGCGGATAATGTGGGTGGGTAGCGGAGTTGGGGAGTGGGGATAATGTGGGTGGGTAGCGGAGTTGGGGAGTGGGGATAATGTGGGTGGGTAGCGGAGTTGGGGAGTGGGGATAATGTGGGTGGGTAGCGGAGTGGGGGATAATGTGGGTGGGTCGCGGAGTTGCGATAATGTGGGTAGGTTGCGGAGTGGGGATAATGTGGGCGGGTAGCGGAGTTGGGGATAATGTGGGTGGGTAGTGGAGTTGGGGATAATGTGGGTGGGTAGCGGAGTGGGGGAGGGGGGATAATGTGGGCGGGTAGCGGAGTTGGGGAGTTGGGGATAATGTGGCTGGGTAGCGGAGTTGGGGAGTGGGGATAATGTAGGTGGGTAGCGGAGTTGGGGAGTGGGGATAATGTGGGTGGGTAGCGGAGTTGGGGAGTGGGGATAATGTGGGTGGGTAGCGGAGTTGGAGATAATGTGGGTGGGTATCGGAGTTGGGGATAATGTGGGTGGGTAGCGGAGTTGGGGAGTGGGGATAATGTGGGTGGGTAGCGGAGTTGGAGATAATGTGGGTGGGTAGCGGAGTTGGGGATAATGTGGGTGGGTAGCACAGTTGGGGAGTGGGGATAATGTGGGTGGGTAGCGGAGTTGGGGAGTTGGGGATAATGTGGGTAGGTAGCGGAGTTGGGGATAATGTGGGTGGGTAGCGGAGTGGGGGAGTGGGGATAATGTGGGTGGGTAGCAGAGTTGGGGATAATGTGGGTGGGTAGCGGAGTTGGGGAGTGGGGATAATGTGGGTGGGTAGCGGAGTTGGGGAGTGGGGATAATGTGGGTGGGTAGCGGAGTTGTGGAGTGGGGATAATGTGGGTGGGTCGCGGAGTTGGGGATTGGGGATAATGTGGGTGGGTAGCGGAGTTGGGGAGTGGGGATAATGTGGGTGGGTAGCGGAGTTGGGGAGTGGGGATAATGTGGGTGGGTAGCGGAGTTGGGGAGTGGGGATAATGTGGGTGGGTAGCAGAGTTGGGGATAATGTGGGTGGGTCGCGGAGTTGGGGATTGGGGATAATGTGGGTGGGTAGCAGAGTGGGGGAGTGGGGTTAATGTGGGTGGGTAGCAGAGTGGGGGAGTGGGGATAATGTGGTTGGGTAGCGGAGTTGGGGAGTGGGGATAATGTGAGCGGGTAGCGGAGTTGGGGAGTGGGGATAATGTGAGCGGGTAGCGGAGTGGGGGATAATGTGGGTGGGTAGCGGAGTTTAAGAGCTGCCGAGGATAAATCCCATGCCCACCTCCCCTCCCCACCACCCCCCACCCTGCCCCCCCGCCACCCCACCCTTACTCGGTCTCTCCATCGCCCCGGACCCTCACTCAGTGTCCCCATCCCCCCAGACCCTCACTCAGTCTCCCCATCCCCCCAGACCCTAACTCAGTATCCCCATCCCCCCCCGGACCCTCACTCAGTATTCCCATCCCCCCGGACCCTCACTCAGTGTCCCCCATCCCCCCCGGACCCTTACCCAGTATCCCCATCCTCCCCCTGACCCTCACTGAGTGTCCCCATCCCCCCAGACCCTCACTCAGTCTCCCCATCCCCCCAGACCCTAACTCAGTATCCCCATCCCCCCCCGGACCCTCACTCAGTATCCCCATCCCCCCGGACACTCACTCAGTGTCCCCATCCCCCCCGGACCCTTACCCAGTATCCCCATCCCCCCCCGGACCCTCACTCAGTATCCCCATCCCCCCCCGGACCCTCACTCAGTATTCCCAACCCCATCCCCCCCCCGGACCCTCACTCAGTAGCCCCATCCCCATCCCCCCCCGGACCCTCACTCAGTATCCCCATCCCCATCCCCCCCCGGACCCTCACTCAGTATCCCCATCCCCATCCCCCCCGGACCCTCACTCAGTATCCCCATCCTCCCCCGGACCCTCACTCAGTATCCCCATCCCCATCCGGACCCTCACTCAGTATCCCCATCCTCCCCCGGACCCTCACTCAGTATCCCCATCCCCCCCCGGACCCTCACTCAGTATCCCCATCCCCATCCCCCCCCGGACCCTCACTCAGTATCCCCATCGCCCCCGGACCCTCACTCAGTATCCCCATCCCCCCCCCGGACCCTCACTCAGTATCCCCATCCCCCCCCCGGACCCTCACTCAGTATCCCCATCCCCCCCCCGGACCCTCACTCAGTATCCCCATCCCCCCCCGGACCCTCACTCAGTATCCCCATCCCCCCCCGTACCCTCACTCAGTATCCCCATCCCCATCCCCCCCCCCCCCCGGACCCTCACTCAGTATCCCCATCCCCCCCCGGACCCTCACTCAATATCCCCATCCTCCCCCGGACCCTCACTCAGTATCCCCATCCCCATCCCCCCCGGACCCTCACTCAGAGTCCCCATCCCCCCCCCGGACCCTCACTCAGTATCCCCATCCCCCCGGACCCTCACTCAGTATCCCCATCCCCCCCCGGACCCTCACTCAGAGTCCCCATCCCCCCCCGGACCCTCACTCAGAGTCCCCATCCCCCCCGGACCCTCACTCAGTATCCCCATCCCCCCCCGGACCCTCACTCAGAGTCCCCATCCCCCCCCCCGGACCCTCACTCAGTATCCCCATCCCCCCCGGACCCTCACTCAGTATTCCCCCCCCCCCCCGGACCCTCACTCAGTATCCCCATCCTCCCCCGGACCCTCACTCAGTATCCCCATCCCCCCCTGGACCCTCACTCAGTATCCCCATCCCCCCCCGGACCCTCACTCAGTATCCCCATCCTCCCCCGGACCCTCACTCAGTATCCCCATCACCCCCCCGGACCCTCACTCAGTATCCCCATCCTCCCCCGGACCCTCACTCAGTATCCCCATCCCCCCCGGACCCTCACTCAGTATTCCCCCCCCCCCCCCCCCCCCCGGACCCTCACTCAGTATCCCCATCCCCCCCGGACCCTCACTCAGTATCCCCATCCTCCCCCGGACCCTCACTCAGTATCCCCATCCCCCCCCGGACCCTCACTCAGTATCCCCATTCCCCCCCCGGACCCTCACTCAGTATCCCCATCCCCCCCCGGACCCTCACTCAGTATCCCCATTCTCCCCCGGACCCTCACTCAGTATCCCCATCCCCCCCCGGACCCTCACTCAGTATCCCCATCCCCCCCCGGACCCTCACTCAGTATCCCCATCCTCCCCCGGACCCTCACTCAGTATCCCCATCCCCCCCCGGACCCTCACTCAGTATCCCCATCCCCCCCCGGACCCTCACTCAGTATCCCCATCCCCCCCCGGACCCTCACTCAGTATCCCCATCCCCCCCCGGACCCTCACTCAGTATCCCCATCCCCCCCGGACCCTCACTCAGTATCCCCATCCCCACCGGACCCTTACCCAGTATCCCCTTCGCCCTCCCTCCTGGACCCTCCCTCAGTCTGGAATAGCCCCATCTCCCTGGCCCCCTGTGTAGGGTACTTCCACGAGGAAGGAGGTTCCAGGTGACGGGGAGTGAGGGGTTTGGTTCAGATGGGACGGGGGGGGGGGGGGGGGGGGGGAGAGCAGATGATAATGAGGAACAAGATGGAGACGGTGAGATCTTCCTGGTGCAGGAATTGAACCAGTGTACGGTAACAGCTGCTGGGTTTGTCTCCTGTTACAGACCTGGCTGGCTGATTGGCTGTTGGATCACAATCCCAACAGTCCTGCTGTGGACGAGGGTAAAGTGAAGGAGCCTGTGGACTGTGTCTTCTGATCACGGGAATACACCCCAATCCACCAGGAACTGGAGACCCTGGGCAGCTCGTTCCAAACCGAGAGCTGTCGATCGTTCCAAAATGATTACAGCGAATAAATTCCTAAATGATTCCTGTGATTAATGCGCTGCTTCCTTCAATGGTTTTCACCGTCAGCTGGTTTGTAAAGGCTGCAGGGTTGTGGGTTTATTAGGTCACACACTGGAACCTGAGAGCTCTGTTTATACAGCAGCTTGTGTCCTGTACGGTAGGGCATGGCACAACAATGTAGTTTGGCTGGACATGGCTTCGTTGTGATGATTTCGGGAGAGGTAGCCTTCTTTCAGGGAAGATTTCAGACAGTGCCTAACTTTGCCCCTCCCCTTGTTGGGGGTTGGGGGGGGTGGGGGGGGGGGGTGGGGAATGTATGAGGTCACATGCCACTAATTCAAAGAAATTTACAGCCCAGGAACAGGTCTTTCGGCCCTCCAAGCCTGAGCCGATCCAAATCTACTGTCTAAACCTGTCGCCCAATTCCTAACCATCTGTATCCCTCTGCTCCCCACCTTCTCATGTATCTGTCCAGATACATCTTAAATGAATCTACCATGCCTGCCTCTACCATCTCGGCTGGCAACATGTTCCAAATGCCCACCACCCTCTGTGTGAAGTACTTGTGTGTATCCCCCTTAAACTTTCCACCTCTCACCTTGAAAGTGTGACCTCTCGTTATTGAATCCTTTACCCTGGGAAAATACTTGTCTCTATCCACCCTGTCTATATTCCTCATGCTTTTGTAAACCTCAATCAGGTCCCCCCTCAATCTCCTTTTTTATAATGAAAACAATCCTAACCTACTCAACCTCTCTTCATAGCTAGCACCTTCCATACCAGGTAACATCCTCCTAAACCGTCACTGCACCCTCTCCAAAGTGTCCACATCCTTTTGGTAATGTGGCGATCAGAACTGTACACAATATTCTAAATGCAGCCGGACCAATGTCTTGTACAATTTTAACATGACTCTACAGTCTATCTATATCCTCCTGTATTCTCTGACAGTCCCTTATGCTTTCTGCTACTCCACTTTCAAAGGAGAACAGTATGTTACGCCCAGCTTTACTGACCCATATTAATCCCACAATCAATATTCCTGATACCTTTCCCAAAACAAAAATACGTGCTGGTGAAGACGTGATGATGGGAATGTTAGCTTGCTCTCGCTCTCCCTTTCTGTCTGTCTGTCTCCATGGATGCTGCCTAGCTCGCTGTGACCTCCAGCACATTTTGTACAGATTCCAGGCAGCTGCAGTAATTTCCTCCTCCTCCCTAAAACCTTCCAGTCTCCAGATATAATCCACTGGAGCACCCATCTAGGTGGGACAGACAGGAAGGCAGAAACAACACCTCTGCTGCCTCACGAGGTTAAGGAATTTTGGCACGTCTATTAGGGAGCCTCACCATAGAAAACATTCTCTCGGAGTACATCACAGCCTGGTATGGCAGCTGCTCTGTCCCCAGGACCGTGAGCAACTACCCAGAGAGATATGAACACAGCCCAGACCAAGCTGCCAACCATTGACTGCAGCTACACTTCTCACTGTCCCAGGAAGGCACCAACATCATCAAAGAGCCATCCCACCCCCAGTTACAATCTCTTCTGTCAGACAGAAGATACAAAAGCTTAGACACACCGACCCACAGGCTCAATAACCCCTTCTTCCCAGCTGTTATTAGATTTCTGATCATTTATCTCCCATTTCAATTTGAATGTCGATCTTGTGTACCTCCTGTGCAGCCTGTCTGCCTCAATCTGTCTGAGCATCCTATGGTCTGTCTGTACTGCTCGCAAAACAAGACTTTTCACTGTACTAGAACACAGAACAATACAGCGCAGTACAGGCCCTTTGGCCCTCGATGTTGCGCCGATCCAAGCCCACCTAACCTACACTAACCCACTATCCTCCATATGCCTATCTAAGGCCCATAAAGAGGGAGAGTCCACCACTGCTACTGGCAGGGCATTCCATGAACTCACAACCCGCTGAGTAAAGAATCTACCCCTAACATCTGTCCTATACCTACCACCCCTTAATTTAAAGCTATGCCCCCTCGTGATAGCTGACTCCATACGTGGAAAAAGGTTCTCACTGTCAACCCTATCTAACTCCCTAATCATCTTGTACACCTCTATCAAGTCACCCCTAAACCTTCTCTTCTACAATGAAAACAACCCCAAGTGCCTCAGCCTTTCCTCATAGGATTTTCCTACCATACCAGGCAACATCCTGGTAAACCTCCTCTGCACCCGTTCCAGTGCCTCCACATCCTTCCTATAGTATGGCGACCAAAACTGCACACAATATTCCAGATGCGGCCGCACCAGAGCCTTATACAACTGCAGCATGACCTCAGGACTCCGGAACTCAATTCCTCTACCAATAAAAGCCAGTACGCCATATGCCTTCTTCACTGCACTATTTACCTGGGTGGCAACTTTCAGAGATCTGTGTACATGGACACCAAGATCCCTCTGCTCTTCCACACGACCAAGTATCCGACCATTAGCCCAGTACCCCATCTTTTTGTTACTCTTACTTAGGTACATGCAACAATAAATCAAATCAAAAGCGCGCCACAGTTTGTGAAATCCAGGGGCTGTGAAAGTCAAAGGTTTCCGTTCTTGAGAAGCATGAACATGCTTTTCTGTTCAGCACATAGAGTTTACAAGCTGGACATTTCCTTTTACACACAGCTTCTATTGTCTGTCCATAACTACCCTGAAACTTAGCTTCTGAACCAGCCATTTCACAGGGCAATTAAGGGGGCTTTTTCATTCACAGAATGCGGGGGTTGCTAACCAGACTATTACCCATCACCGGCTCGGTCAGCATTTCTTCACCATCCCTCATTGCCCGAGGTGGGGGGTGGAGGTGGGGGCAGTTAAGAGCCATCATCATTGCTGTGGGTCTGCAGTCTGTGAGAGCAGTCTTCCTGCCGGGATGGATTTTTCCATGGTCACCGTTACTGGAGATTAGCTTTGTAATTCCTGACCTTTATTACACCAGTTTAAACCCCCACCAGTCGCCGAGGTGGGATATGAACCTGCGACCCCAGCAGGGCAAGCTTGACGGGCTGAGTGGCCTATTGTGTTCTTTGCTTGTATATTCAGCCAGAAAGCATATCAATGCTGACGCTGTGTTCTTCCCAACACCAATTAACTCCAGTTTGAAGTTAGTTGGTAGTGAGAAAATATTCATAAAGGATGTTTTATTGTTGCTATCATGACCAGTCTATTCTGAGATACTGAAACAGTTTGTGTCCACGTGTATCAAGGTCTGGACAATGTCCAGGGTTAGGCTGATAATTAACATGCCTGCCACACAAGTGTGAGGGAACGACCATCTCAAAAGACTGCAACAGGTCAAAAAGGGAGCTCACTGTCCTTCTCCAGGGAACGAGGGAAGGGAGACACGATGGTCCAGCTAATGGTGCCTACGTTGCATGAATAAATTTTGAAGAAAGAGACAATTTAACCATTTCCCCTCAATGTCATTGGTGCTCCCTTCACTGAAACCCCCACTTTTCAATATTCTGGTAGTTAACACGGAACAGAAGATATTCCAGCCAAAGAAAGGTTCGAGGCTGGGTATACTGCAGCGGGTAATTCAGCTCCTGCATCCCCACTTACCCCTGGATGGGGGCAGATCCAACAACACCCAAGACGTTCGACACCATCCAGGACAAAGCAGACCCCTCTTGACTGGCACCAGATCCACAAACACCCCCGACCTCCACCCCAAACACTAAGGAGCAGGAGTACGTACGATCAACATGGTGCACTCCTCAAATTCACAAAGTCACATGCAAACTCCACCAGACGGACACAACCAGCAGATAGGTACAAACATTCACCGCTGAACGTTCACCATCAAACCACAAAATATCCTTGATTGGAAATATGTCGCTATTCTGGCAGTGAGATTCCAGGAACTGGTCCAAAATAACCAGAGGGAGCCTATCCTGGATCAGTACACGCTCCCATTACAGTCTCAGTCTGTCCCGGGTCAGTACACACTCCCATTACAGTCTCAGTCTGTCCCGGGTCAGTACACACTCCCATTACAGTCTCAGCCTGTCCCGGGTCAGTACACACTCCCATTACAGTCTCAGCCTGTCCCGGGTCAGTACACACTCCCATTACAGTCTCAGCCTGTCCCGGGTCAGTACACACTCCCATTACAGTCTCAGCCTGTCCCGGGTCAGTACACACTCCCATTACAGTCTCAGCCTGTCCCGGGTCAGTACACACTCCCATTACAGTCTCAGCCTGTCCCGGGTCAGTACACACTCCCATTACAGTCTCAGCCTGTCCCGGGTCAGTACACACTCCCATTACAGTCTCAGCCTGTCCCGGGTCAGTACACACTCCCATTACAGTCTCAGCCTGTCCCGGGTCAGTACACACTCCCATTACAGTCTCAGCCTGTCCCGGGTCAGTACACACTCCCATTACAGTCTCAGCCTGTCCCGGGTCAGTACACACTCCCATTACAGTCTCAGCCTGTCCCGGGTCAGTACACACTCCCATTACAGTCTCAGCCTGTCCCGGGTCAGTACACACTCCCATTACAGTCTCAGCCTGTCCCTGGTCAGTACACACTCCCATTACAGTCTCAGCCTGTCCCGGGTCAGTACACACTCCCATTACAGTCTCAGTCTGTCCCGGGTCAGTACACACTCCCATTACAGTCTCAGTCTGTCCCGGGTCAGTACACACTCCCATTACAGTCTCAGTCTGTCCCGGGTCAGTACACACTCCCATCACAGTCTCAGCCTGTCCCGGGTCAGTACACACTCCCATCGCAGTCTCAGTCTGTCCCGGGTCAGTACACACTCCCATTACAGTCTCAGCCTGTCCCGGGTCAGTACACACTCCCATTACAGTCTCAGCCTGTCCCGGGTCAGTACACACTCCCATTACAGTCTCAGCCTGTCCCGGGTCAGTACACACTCCCATTACAGTCTCAGTCTGTCCCGGGTCAGTACACACTCCCATCACAGTCTCAGTCTGTCCCGGGTCAGTACACACTCCCATCACAGTCTCAGTCTGTCCCGGGTCAGTACACTCTCCCATTACAGTCTCAGTCTGTCCCGGGTCAGTACACACTCCCATCGCAGTCTCAGCCTGTCCCGGGTCAGTACACACTCCCATTACAGTCTCAGTCTGTCCCGGGTCAGTACACACTCCCATTACAGTCTCAGCCTGTCCCGGGTCAGTACACACTCCCATTACAGTCTCAGTCTGTCCCGGGTCAGTACACACTCCCATTACAGTCTCAGTCTGTCCCGGGTCAGTACACACTCCCATTACAGTCTCAGCCTGTCCCGGGTCAGTACACACTCCCATCACAGTCTCAGCCTGTCCCGGGTCAGTACACACTCCCATCACAGTCTCAGCCTGTCCCGGGTCAGTACACACTCCCATCACAGTCTCAGCCTGTCCCGGGTCAGTACACACTCCCATCACGGTCTCAGCCTGTCCCGGGTCAGTACACACTCCCATCACAGTCTCAGCCTGTCCCGGGTCGGTACACACTCCCATTACAGTCTCAGTCTGTCCCGGGTCGGTACACACTCCCATCACAGTCTCAGCCTGTCCCGGGTCAGTACACACTCCCATTACAGTCTCAGCCTGTCCCGGGTCAGTACACACTCCCATTACAGTCTCAGCCTGTCCCGGGTCAGTACACACTCCCATTACAGTCTCAGTCTGTCCCGGGTCAGTACACACTCCCATTACAGTCTCAGTCTGTCCCGGGTCAGTACACTCTCCCATCGCAGTCTCAGTCTGTCCCGGGTCAGTACACACTCCCATCGCAGTCTCAGTCTGTCCCGGGTCAGTACACACTCCCATTACAGTCTCAGTCTGTCCCGGGTCAGTACACACTCCCATTACAGTCTCAGCCTGTCCCGGGTCAGTACACACTCCCATTACAGTCTCAGCCTGTCCCGGGTCAGTACACACTCCCATTACAGTCTCAGTCTGTCCCGGGTCAGTACACACTCCCATCGCAGTCTCAGTCTGTCCCGGGTCAGTACACACTCCCATTACAGTCTCAGCCTGTCCCGGGTCAGTACACACTCCCATTACAGTCTCAGCCTGTCCCGGGTCAGTACACACTCCCATCGCAGTCTCAGTCTGTCCCGGGTCAGTACACACTCCCATTACAGTCTCAGCCTGTCCCGGGTCAGGACACTCCCATTACAGTCTCAGTCTGTCCCGGGTCAGTACACACTCCCATTACAGTCTCAGTCTGTCCCGGGTCAGTACACACTCCCATCGCAGTCTCAGTCTGTCCCGGGTCAGTACACACTCCCATTACAGTCTCAGCCTGTCCCGGGTCAGTACACACTCCCATTACAGTCTCAGTCTGTCCCGGGTCAGTACACACTCCCATTACAGTCTCAGCCTGTCCCGGGTCAGTACACACTCCCATTACAGTCTCAGTCTGTCCCGGGTCAGTACACACTCCCATTACAGTCTCAGTCTGTCCCGGGTCAGTACACACTCCCATTACAGTCTCAGTCTGTCCCGGGTCAGTACACACTCCCATCGCAGTCTCAGCCTGTCCCGGGTCAGTACACACTCCCATCGCAGTCTCAGCCTGTCCCGGGTCAGTACACACTCCCATCGCAGTCTCAGTCTGTCCCGGGTCAGTACACACTCCCATCGCAGTCTCAGTCTGTCCCGGGTCAGTACACACTCCCATCGCAGTCTCAGTCTGTCCCGGGTCAGTACACACTCCCATCACAGTCTCAGTCTGTCCCGGGTCAGTACACACTCCCATTACAGTCTCAGTCTGTCCCGGGTCAGTACACACTCCCATTACAGTCTCAGCCTGTCCCGGGTCAGTACACACTCCCATTACAGTCTCAGCCTGTCCCGGGTCAGTACACACTCCCATTACAGTCTCAGTCTGTCCCGGGTCAGTACACACTCCCATTACAGTCTCAGTCTGTCCAGGGTCAGTACACACTCCCATTACAGTCTCAGTCTGTCCTGGGTCAGTACACACTCCCATTACAGTCTCAGTCTGTCCCGGGTCAGTACACACTCCCATTACAGTCTCAGCCTGTCCCGGGTCAGTACACACTCCCATTACAGTCTCAGTCTGTCCCGGGTCAGTACACACTCCCATTACAGTCTCAGCCTGTCCCGGGTCAGTACACACTCCCATTACAGTCTCAGCCTGTCCCGGGTCAGTACACACTCCCATTACAGTCTCAGTCTGTCCCGGGTCAGTACACACTCCCATTACAGTCTCAGTCTGTCCAGGGTCAGTACACACTCCCATTACAGTCTCAGTCTGTCCTGGGTCAGTACACACTCCCATTACAGTCTCAGTCTGTCCCGGGTCAGTACACACTCCCATTACAGTCTCAGCCTGTCCCGGGTCAGTACACACTCCCATTACAGTCTCAGTCTGTCCCGGGTCAGTACACACTCCCATTACAGTCTCAGCCTGTCCCGGGTCAGGACACACTCCCATTACAGTCTCAGTCTGTCCAGGGTCAGTACACACTCCCATTACAGTCTCAGTCTGTCCCGGGTCAGTACACTCTCCCATCGCAGTCTCAGTCTGTCCCGGGTCAGTACACACTCCCATTACAGTCTCAGTCTGTCCCGGGTCAGTACACACTCCCATTACAGTCTCAGTCTGTCCTGGGTCAGTACACACTCCCATTACAGTCTCAGTCTGTCCCGGGTCAGTACACACTCCCATTACAGTCTCAGCCTGTCCCGGGTCAGTACACACTCCCATTACAGTCTCAGTCTGTCCCGGGTCAGTACACACTCCCATTACAGTCTCAGCCTGTCCCGGGTCAGGACACACTCCCATTACAGTCTCAGTCTGTCCCGGGTCAGTACACACTCCCATTACAGTCTCAGCCTGTCCCGGGTCAGTACACACTCCCATCACAGTCTCAGTCTGTCCCGGGTCAGTACACTCTCCCATTACAGTCTCAGCCTGTCCCGGGTCAGTACACACTCCCATTACAGTCTCAGCCTGTCCCGGGTCAGTACACACTCCCATTACAGTCTCAGTCTGTCCCGGGTCAGTACACACTCCCATTACAGTCTCAGTCTGTCCCGGGTCGGCACGTGCTGACACGTGACAGGGAGAGCGCGGGCAGCGCATGCGCATTCCCGTTACGGGTGAATGCGCATGCGCGGACATTCCATCGGGCAGTTGCCGCCACGTGACGGGAGAGGCCGGAGAGAGGTTCCAGACTGACCCCTGACCCCTGTCCCAGACACTGACCACAGGCCCCTGTCCCGGACACTGACCACAGACCCCTGTCCCGGACACTGACCACAGACCCCTGTCCCGGACACTGACCACAGGCCCCTGTCCCGGACACTGACCACAGGCCTCTGTCCCAGACACTGACCACAGACCCCTGTCCCGGACACTGACCACAGGCCCCTGTCCCGGACACTGACCACAGGCCTCTGTCCCAGACTGATCACAGGCCCCTGTCCCGGACACTGACCACAGGCCCCTGTCCCAGACACTGACCACAGGCCCCTGTCCCAGACTGATCACAGGCCCCTGTCCCAAACACTGACCACAGACCCCTGTCCCGGACACTGACCACAGACCCCTGTCCCGGACACTGACCACAGACCCCTGTCCCGGACACTGACCACAGGCCCCTGTCCCAGACTGACCACAGGCCCCTGTCCCAGACACTGACCACAGACCCCTGTCCCAGACACTGACCACTGTCCCGGACACTGACCACAGTCCCCTGTCCCGGACACTGACCCCTGTCCCAGACACTGACCACTGTCCCAGACACTGACCACAGACCCCTGTCCCAAACACTGACCACAGTCCCCTGTCCCGGACACTGACCCCTGTCCCAGACACTGACCACAGACCCCTCTCCCAGACACTGACCACAGACCCCTGTCCCGGACACTGACCACAGACCCCTGTCCCGGACTGACCCCTGACCCCTGTCCCAAACACTGACCACAGACCCCTGTCCCAGACTGACCCCTGACCCCTGTCCCAGACTGACCACAGACCCCTGTCCCAGACACTGACCACAGACCCCTGTCCCAGACTGACCCCTGACCCCTGTCCCAAACACTGACCACAGACCCTTGTCCCAGACTGACCACAGACCCCTGTCCCGGACACTGACCACAGACCCCTGTCCCGGACACTGACCACAGGCCCCTGTCCCAGACACTGACCACAGGCCCCTGTCCCGGACACTGACCACAGACCCCTGTCCCGGACACTGACCACAGACCCCTGTCCCAGACTGATCACAGACCCCTGTCCCAGACACTGACCACAGACCCCTGTCCCAGACACTGATCACAGGCCCCTGTCCCAGACACTGACCACAGGCCCCTGTCCCGGACACTGATCACAGACCCCTGTCCCAGACACTGACCACAGGCCCCTGTCCCGGACACTGACCACAGGCCCCTGTCCCAGACACTGACCACAGGCCCCTGTCCCGGACACTGACCACAGGCCCCTGTCCCGGACACTGACCACAGGCCCCTGTCCCAGACACTGACCACAGACCCCTGTCCCGGACACTGACCCCTGTCCCAGACACTGACCACAGACTCCTGTCCCAGACTGACCACAGACCCCTCTCCCAGACACTGACCACAGACCCCTGTCCCGGACACTGACCACAGACCCCTGTCCCGGACTGACCCCTGACCCCTGTCCCAAACACTGACCACAGACCCCTGTCCCAGACTGACCCCTGACCCCTGTCCCAGACTGACCACAGACCCCTGTCCCAGACACTGACCACAGACCCCTGTCCCAGACTGACCCCTGACCCCTGTCCCAAACACTGACCACAGACCCTTGTCCCAGACTGACCACAGACCCCTGTCCCGGACACTGACCACAGACCCCTGTCCCGGACACTGACCACAGGCCCCTGTCCCAGACACTGACCACAGGCCCCTGTCCCGGACACTGACCACAGACCCCTGTCCCGGGCACTGACCACAGACCCCTGTCCCAGACACTGACCACAGGCCCCTGTCCCAGACACTGACCACAGGCCCCTGTCCCGGACACTGATCACAGACCCCTGTCCCAGACACTGACCACAGGCCCCTGTCCCGGACACTGACCACAGGCCCCTGTCCCAGACACTGACCACAGGCCCCTGTCCCGGACACTGACCACAGGCCCCTGTCCCGGACACTGACCACAGGCCCCTGTCCCGGACACTGACCACAGGCCCCTGTCCCGGACACTGACCACAGACCCCTGTCCCGGACACTGTTCACAGGCCCCTGTCCCGGACACTGATCACAGACCCCTGTCCCAGACACTGACCACAGGCCCCTGTCCCAGACACTGACCACAGACCCCTGTCCCGGACACTGACCCCTGTCCCAGACACTGACCACAGACCCCTGTCCCAGACTGACCACAGACCCCTCTCCCAGACACTGACCACAGACCCCTAACCCGGACACTGACCACAGACCCCTGTCCCAGACACTGACCACAGGCCCCTGTCCCAGACACTGATCACAGACCCCTGTCCCAGACTGATCACAGACCCCTGTCCCGGACACTGACCACAGGCCCCTGTCCCGGACACTGACCACAGACCCCTGTCCCAGACACTGACCACAGACCCCTGTCCCAGACTGACCACAGACCCCTGTCCCAGACACTGACCACAGACCCCTGTCCCAGACACTGACCACAGACCCCTGTCCCAAACACTGACCACAGACCCCTGTCCCAGACACTGACCACAGACCACTGTCCCAGACACTGATCACAGACCCCTGTCCCAGACTGACCACAGACCCCTGTCCCAGACACTGACCACAGACCCCTGTCCCAGACACTGATCACAGACCCCTGTCCCAGACACTGACCACAGACCCCTGTCCTAGACACTGATCACAGACCCCTGTCCTAGACACTGACCACAGACCCCTGTCCCAGACACTGATCACAGGCCCCTGTCCCAGACACTGACCACAGACCCCTGTCCCAGACACTGACCACAGACCCCTGTCCCAGACACTGATCACAGGCCCCTGTCCCAGACACTGATCACAGACCCCTGTCCCAGACACTGACCACAGGCCCCTGTCCCAGACTGACCACAGACCCCTGTCCCAGACACTGATCACAGGCCCCTGTCCCAGACACTGATCACAGACCCCTGTCCCAGACACTGACCACAGACCCCTGTCCCAGACACTGATCACAGGCCCCTGTCCCAGACACTGATCACAGACCCCTGTCCTAGACACTGATCACAGGCCCCTGTCCCAGACACTGATCACAGACCCCTGTCCTAGACACTGACCACAGGCCCCTGTCCCAGACACTGATCACAGACCCCTGTCCCAGACACTGACCACAGACCCCTGTCCCAGACACTGATCACAGGCCCCTGTCCCAGACACTGACCACAGACCCCTGTCCCAGACACTGACCACAGACCCCTGTCCCAGACACTGATCACAGACCCCTGTCCCGGACACTGACCACAGGCCCCTGTCCCGGACACTGACCACAGACCCCTGTCCCAGACTGACCACAGGCCCCTGTCCCGGACACTGACCACAGGCCCCTGTCCCGGACACTGACCACAGGCCCCTGTCCCAGACACTGATCACAGACCCCTGTCCCAGACACTGACCACAGACCCCTGTCCCAGACACTGACCACAGACCCCTGTCCCAGACTGACCACAGACCCCTGTCCCGGACACTGACCACAGACCCCTGTCCCAGACTGACCACAGACCCCTGTCCTAAACACTGACCACAGACCCCTGTCCCAAACTGACCACAGACCCTTGTCCCAGACTGATCAAAGACCCCTGTCCGAGACACTGATCACAGACCCCTGTCCCAGACACTGATCACAGACCCCTGTCCCGGACACTGACCACAGCCCCCTTTCCCAGACACTGACCACAGACCCCTGTCCCAAACACTGACCACAGACCCCTGTCCCAGACACTGACCGCAGACCCCTGTCCCAGACACTGACCATAGACCCCTGTCCCAAACACTGACCGCAGACCCCTGTCCCAGACACTGACCACAGACCCCTGTCCCAGACACTGACCACAGCCCCCTGTCCTAGACACTGATCACAGACCCCTGTCCCAGACACTGACCACAGGCCTCTGTCCCAGACACTGACCACAGGCCCCTGTCCCAGACTGACCACAGACCCCTGTCCCAGACACTGACCACAGACCCCTGTCCCAAACACTGACCACAGACCCCTGTCCCAGACACTGATCACAGACCCCTGTCCCAGACACTGATCACAGACCCCTGTCCCAAACACTGACCACAGGCCCCTGTCCCAGACACTGACCACAGGCCCCTGTCCCAAACACTGACCACAGGCCCCTGTCCCAGACTGACCACAGACCCCTGTCCCAGACACTGACCACAGACCCCTGTCCCAGACACTGATCACAGACCCCTGTCCCGGACACTGACCACAGACCCCTGTCCCAGACACTGACCACAGACCCCTGTCCCAGACACTGACCACAGGCCCCTGTCCCAGACTGACCACAGACCCCTGTCCCAGACACTGACCACAGACCCCTGTCCCAGACACTGATCACAGACCCCTGTCCCGGACACTGACCACAGACCCCTGTCCCAGACACTGACCACTGACCCCTGTCCCAGACACTGACCACAGACCCCTGTCCCGGACACTGACCACAGACCCCTGTCCCAGACTTACCACAGACCCCTGTCCCAGACACTGACCATAGACCCCTGTCCCAAACACTGACCGCAGACCCCTGTCCCAGACACTGACCACAGACCCCTGTCCCAGACACTGACCACAGCCCCCTGTCCTAGACACTGATCACAGACCCCTGTCCCAGACACTGACCACAGACCCCTGTCCCGGACACTGATCAGAGACCCCTGTCCCAAACACTGACCACAGACCCCTGTCCCAGACACTGACCACAGACCCCTGTCCCAGACTGACCACAGACCCCTGTCCCGGACACTGACCACAGACCCCTGTCCCAGACTGACCACAGACCCCTGTCCCAGACACTGATCACAGACCCCTGTCCCAGACACTGACCACAGACCCCTGTCCCAGACACTGATCACAGACCCCTGTCCCAGACACTGATCACAGACCCCTGTCCCAGACACTGACCACAGACCCCTGTCCCAGACTGACCACAGGCCCCTGTCCCGGACACTGACCACAGACCCCTGTCCCAGACACTGATCAGAGACCCCTGTCCCAGACACTGACCACAGACCCCTGTCCCAGACTGACCACAGACCCCTGTCCCAGACACTGATCACAGACCCCTGTCCCAGACACTGATCACAGACCCCCTGTCCCAGACACTGACCACAGACCCCTGTCCCAGACTGACCACAGACCCCTGTCCCGGACACTGACCACAGACCCCTGTCCCAGACTGACCACAGACCCCTGTCCCAGACACTGACCACAGACCCCTGTCCCAGACACTGACCACAGGCCCCTGTCCTAGACACTGACCCCTGTCCCAGACACTGACCACAGGCCCCTGTCCCAGACACTGACCACTGACCCCTGTCCCGGACACTGACCACAGACCCCTGTCCCAGACACTGACCACAGACCCCTGTCCCGGACACTGACCACAGACCCCTGTCCCAGACTGACCACAGACCCCTGTCCCAGACACTGACCACAGACCCCTGTCCCAAACACTGACCACAGGCCCCTGTCCCAGACACTGACCACAGGCCCCTGTCCCAACCACTGACCACAGGCCCCTGTCCCAGACTGACCACAGACCCCTGTCCCAGACACTGACCACAGACCCCTGTCCCAGACACTGATCACAGACCCCTGTCCCGGACACTGACCACAGACCCCTGTCCCAGACACTGACCACAGACCCCTGTCCCAGACACTGACCACAGGCCCCTGTCCCAGACTGACCACAGACCCCTGTCCCAGACACTGACCACAGACCCCTGTCCCAGACACTGATCACAGACCCCTGTCCCAGACACTGACCACAGGCCCCTGTCCTAGACACTGACCCCTGTCCCAGACACTGATCACAGGCCCCTGTCCCAGACACTGATCACAGACCCCTGTCCCAGACACTGACCACAGACCCCTGTCCCAGACTGACCACAGACCCCTGTCCCAGACACTGATCACAGGCCCCTGTCCCAGACACTGATCACAGACCCCTGTCCTAGACACTGACCACAGGCCCCTGTCCCAGACACTGATCACAGACCCCTGTCCCAGACACTGACCACAGACCCCTGTCCCAGACACTGATCACAGGCCCCTGTCCCAGACACTGACCACAGACCCCTGTCCCAGACACTGACCACAGACCCCTGTCCCAGACACTGATCACAGACCCCTGTCCCGGACACTGACCACAGGCCCCTGTCCCGGACACTGACCACAGACCCCTGTCCCAGACTGACCACAGGCCCCTGTCCCGGACACTGACCACAGGCCCCTGTCCCGGACACTGACCACAGGCCCCTGTCCCAGACACTGATCACAGACCCCTGTCCCAGACACTGACCACAGACCCCTGTCCCAGACTGACCACAGACCCCTGTCCCGGACACTGACCACAGACCCCTGTCCCAGACTGACCACAGACCCCTGTCCTAAACACTGACCACAGACCCCTGTCCCAAACTGACCACAGACCCTTGTCCCAGACTGATCAAAGACCCCTGTCCGAGACACTGATCACAGACCCCTGTCCCAGACACTGATCACAGACCCCTGTCCCGGACACTGACCACAGCCCCCTTTCCCAGACACTGACCACAGACCCCTGTCCCAAACACTGACCACAGACCCCTGTCCCAGACACTGACCGCAGACCCCTGTCCCAGACACTGACCATAGACCCCTGTCCCAAACACTGACCGCAGACCCCTGTCCCAGACACTGACCACAGACCCCTGTCCCAGACACTGACCACAGCCCCCTGTCCTAGACACTGATCACAGACCCCTGTCCCAGACACTGACCACAGACCCCTGTCCCGGACACTGATCAGAGACCCCTGTCCCAAACACTGACCACAGACCCCTGTCCCAGACACTGACCACAGGCCCCTGTCCCAGACTGACCACAGACCCCTGTCCCAGACACTGACCACAGACCCCTGTCCCAAACACTGACCACAGACCCCTGTCCCAGACACTGACCACAGACCCCTGTCCCAGACACTGATCACAGACCCCTGTCCCAAACACTGACCACAGGCCCCTGTCCCAGACACTGACCACAGGCCCCTGTCCCAAACACTGACCACAGGCCCCTGTCCCAGACTGACCACAGACCCCTGTCCCAGACACTGACCACAGACCCCTGTCCCAGACACTGATCACAGACCCCTGTCCCGGACACTGACCACAGACCCCTGTCCCAGACACTGACCACAGACCCCTGTCCCAGACACTGACCACAGGCCCCTGTCCCAGACTGACCACAGACCCCTGTCCCAGACACTGACCACAGACCCCTGTCCCAGACACTGATCACAGACCCCTGTCCCGGACACTGACCACAGACCCCTGTCCCAGACACTGACCACTGACCCCTGTCCCAGACACTGACCACAGACCCCTGTCCCGGACACTGACCACAGACCCCTGTCCCAGACTTACCACAGACCCCTGTCCCAGACACTGACCATAGACCCCTGTCCCAAACACTGACCGCAGACCCCTGTCCCAGACACTGACCACAGACCCCTGTCCCAGACACTGACCACAGCCCCCTGTCCTAGACACTGATCACAGACCCCTGTCCCAGACACTGACCACAGACCCCTGTCCCGGACACTGATCAGAGACCCCTGTCCCAAACACTGACCACAGACCCCTGTCCCAGACACTGACCACAGACCCCTGTCCCAGACTGACCACAGACCCCTGTCCCGGACACTGACCACAGACCCCTGTCCCAGACTGACCACAGACCCCTGTCCCAGACACTGATCACAGACCCCTGTCCCAGACACTGACCACAGACCCCTGTCGCAGACACTGATCACAGACCCCTGTCCCAGACACTGATCACAGACCCCTGTCCCAGACACTGACCACAGACCCCTGTCCCAGACTGACCACAGGCCCCTGTCCCGGACACTGACCACAGACCCCTGTCCCAGACACTGATCAGAGACCCCTGTCCCAGACACTGACCACAGACCCCTGTCCCAGACTGACCACAGACCCCTGTCCCAGACACTGATCACAGACCCCTGTCCCAGACACTGATCACAGACCCCCTGTCCCAGACACTGACCACAGACCCCTGTCCCAGACTGACCACAGACCCCTGTCCCGGACACTGACCACAGACCCCTGTCCCAGACTGACCACAGACCCCTGTCCCAGACACTGACCACAGACCCCTGTCCCAGACACTGACCACAGGCCCCTGTCCTAGACACTGACCCCTGTCCCAGACACTGACCACAGGCCCCTGTCCCAGACACTGACCACTGACCCCTGTCCCGGACACTGACCACAGACCCCTGTCCCAGACACTGACCACAGACCCCTGTCCCGGACACTGACCACAGACCCCTGTCCCAGACTGACCACAGACCCCTGTCCCAGACACTGACCACAGACCCCTGTCCCAAACACTGACCACAGGCCCCTGTCCCAGACACTGACCACAGGCCCCTGTCCCAAACACTGACCACAGGCCCCTGTCCCAGACTGACCACAGACCCCTGTCCCAGACACTGACCACAGACCCCTGTCCCAGAAACTGATCACAGACCCCTGTCCCGGACACTGACCACAGACCCCTGTCCCAGACACTGACCACAGACCCCTGTCCCAGACACTGACCACAGGCCCCTGTCCCAGACTGACCACAGACCCCTGTCCCAGACACTGACCACAGACCCCTGTCCCAGACACTGATCACAGACCCCTGTCCCGGACACTGACCACAGACCCCTGTCCCAGACACTGACCACTGACCCCTGTCCCAGACACTGACCATAGACCCCTGTCCCAAACACTGACCGCAGACCCCTGTCCCAGACACTGACCACAGACCCCTGTCCCAAACACTGACCACAGACCCCTGTCCTAGACACTGACCACAGACCCCTGTCCCAGACACTGACCACAGACCCCTGTCCCAGACACTGATCACTGACCCCTGTCCCGGACACTGACCACAGACCCCTGTCCCAGACACTGACCACAGACCCCTGTCCCAGACACTGATCACAGTCCCCTGTCCCAGACACTGACCACTGACCCCTGTCCTAGTCACTGACCACAGACCCCTGTCCCAGACACTGCCCACAGGCCCCTGTCCCAGACTGACCACAGACCCCTGTCCTAGACACTGATCACAGACCCCTGTCCAAACACTGATCACAGACCCCTGTTCCAGACACTGACCACTGACCCCTGTCCTAGACACTGACCACAGACCCCTGTCCCAGACACTGCCCACAGGCCCCTGTCCCAGACTGACCACAGACCCCTGTCCCAGACACTGACCACAGACCCCTGTCCCAGACTGACCACAAACCCCTGTCCCAGACACTGACCACAGACCCCTGTCCCAAACACTGACCACAGACCCCTGTCCCAGACACTGATCACAGACCCCTGTCCCAGACACTGACCACTGACCCCTGTCCCAGACACTGACCACTGACCCCTGTCCCAGACACTGATCACAGACCCCTGTCCCAGACACTGATCACAGACCCCTGTCCCAGACACTGACCACAGGCCCCTGTCCCAGACTGACCACAGACCCCTGTCCCAGACACTGACCACAGACCCCTGTCCCAGACACTGACCACAGACCCCTGTCCCAAACACTGACCGCAGACCCCTGTCCCAGACACTGACCACAGACCCCTGTCCCAGACACTGACCACAGCCCCCTGTCCTAGACACTGATCACAGACCCCTGTCCCAGACACTGACCACAGACCCCTGTCCCGGACACTGATCAGAGACCCCTGTCCCAAACACTGACCACAGACCCCTGTCCCAGACACTGACCACAGGCCCCTGTCCCAGACTGACCACAGACCCCTGTCCCAGACACTGACCACAGGCCCCTGTCCCAAACACTGACCACAGACCCCTGTCCCAGACACTGACCACAGACCCCTGTCCCAGACACTGATCACAGACCCCTGTCCCGGACACTGACCACAGACCCCTGTCCTAGACACTGATCACAGACCCCTGTCCTAGACACTGACCACAGACCCCTGTCCCAGACACTGATCACAGACCCCTGTCCCAGACACTGACCACAGGCCCCTGTCCCAGACACTGACCACAGACCCCTGTCCTAGACACTGATCACAGACCCCTGTCCCGGACACTGACCACAGACCCCTGTCCTAGACACTGACCACAGAACCCTGTCCCGGACACTGACCAAAGACCCCTGTCCTAGACACTGACCACAGACCCCTGTCCCAGACACTGACCACAGATCCCTGTCCCAGACACTGACCACAGTCCCCTGTCCTAGACACTGACCACAGACCCCTGTCCCAGACACTGACCACAGGCCCCTGTCCCAGACTGACCACAGACCCCTGTCCAAGACACTGATCACAGACCCCTGTCCCAAACACTGACCACAGACCCCTGTCCCAGACTGACCACAGACCCCTGTCCCAAACACTGACCACAGACCCCTGTCCCAGACACTGACCACAGACCCCTGTCCCAAACACTGACCACAGTCCCCTGTCCTAGACACTGACCACAGACCCCTGTCCCAAACACTGACCACAGACCCCTGTCCCAGACACTGACCACAGACCCCTGTCCTAGACACTGACCCCTGTCCTAGACACTGACCACAGACCCCTGTCCCGGACACTGACCACAGCGCCCTTTCCCAGACACTGACCACAGACCCCTGTCCCAAACACTGACCACAGACCCCTGTCCCAGACACTGACCACAGACCCCTGTCCTAGACACTGACCCCTGTCCTAGACACTGACCACAGACCCCTGTCCCAAACACTGACCACAGACCCCTGTCCTAGACACTGACCACAGGCCCCTGTCCCAGACTGACCACAGACCCCTGTCCCAGACACTGACCACAGGCCCCTGTCCTAGACACTGATCACAGACCCCTGTCCCGGACACTGACCACAGACCCCTGTCCCAGACTGACCACAGACCCTTGTCCCGGACACTGACCACAGACCCCTGTCCAGACACTGACCACAGACCCCTGTCCCAGACACGGACCACAGACCCCTGTCCCAGACACTGACCACAGGCCCCTGTCCCAGACACTGACCACAGACCCCTGTCCTAGACACTGACCACAGACCCCTGTCCTAGACACTGACCACAGGCCCCTGTCCCAGACTGCCCACAGACCCCTGTCCCAGACTGATCACAGACCCCTGTCCCAGACACTGACCACAGGCCCCTGTCCCAGACACTGACCACAGACCCCTGTCCCAAACACTGACCACAGACCCCTGTCCCAGACTGACCACAGACCCCTGTCCTAGACACTGACCACAGACCCCTGTCCTAGACACTGATCACAGACCCCTGTCCCAGACACTGACCACAGACCCCTGTCCCAAACACTGACCACAGACCCCTGTCCCAGACACTGACCACAGACCCCTGTCCTAGACACTGATCACAGACCCCTGTCCCAGACACTGACCACAGACCCCTGTCCCAAACACTGACCACAGACGCCTGTCCCAGACTGACCACAGACCCCTGTCCTAGCCACTGACCACAGACCCCTGTCCTAGATACTGATCACAGACCCCTGTCCCAGACACTGACCACAGACCCCTGTCCCAAACACTGACCACAGACCCCTGTCCCAGACACTGACCACAGACCCCTGTCCCAGACACTGCCCACAGACCCCTGTCCCAGACACTGACCACAGACCCCTGTCCCAGACACTGACCCCTGTCCCAGACACTGATCACAGACCCCTGTCCCGGACACTGACCACAGACCCCTGTCTTGGACACTGACCACAGACCCCTGTCCCAGACACTGACCACAGGCCCCTGTCCCAGACACTGACCCCTGTCCCAGACACTGATCACAGACCCCTGTCCCAAACACTGACCACAGGCCCCTGTCCCAGACACTGACCCCTGTCCAAGGCACTGATCACAGACCCCTGTCCCGGACACTGACCACAGCCCCCTTTCCCAGACACTGACCACAGACCCCTGTCCCAGACACTGATCACAGACCCCTGTCCCAGACACTGACCACAGACCCCTGTCCCAGACACTGACCACAGACCCCTGTCCCAGACTGATCACAGACCCCTGTCCCAGACACTGACCACAGGCCCCTGTCCCAGACACTGACCACAGACCCCTGTCCCAGACACTGACCACAGACCCCTGTCCCGGACACTGACCACAGACCCCTGTCCCAGACACTGATCACTGACCCCTGTCCCAGACTGACCACAGACCCCTGTCCCAGACACTGACCACAGGCCCCTGTCCTAGACACTGACCCCTGTCCTAGACACTGATCACAGACCCCTGTCCCAGACACTGACCCCTGTCCAAGACACTGATCACAGACCCCTGTCCCGGACACTGACCACAGACCCCTGTCCCGGACACTGACCACAGGCCCCTGTCCCAGACACTGATCACAGACCCCTGTCCCAGACTGACCCCTGACCCCTGTCCCGGACACTGACCCCTGTCCCAGACACTGATCACAGACCCCTGTCCCAGACACTGACCACAGACCCCTGTCCTAGACACTGACCACAGGCCCCTGTCCCAGACACTGATCACAGACCCCTGTCCCAGACACTGACCACAGACCCCTGTCCTAGACACTGATCACAGACCCCTGTCCCGGACACTGACCACAGACCCCTGTCCCAGACACTGACCACAGGCCCCTGTCCCAGACACTGACCACAGACCCCTGTCCCAGACACTGATCACAGACCGCTGTCCCAGACACTGACCACAGACCCCTGTCCTAGACACTGATCACAGACCCCTGTCCCGGACACTGACCACAGACCCCTGTCCCAGACACTGATCACAGACCCCTGTCCCAGACTGACCACAGACCCCTGTCCTCGACACTGATCACAGACCCCTGTCCCAGACTGATCACAGACCCCTGTCCCGGACACTGACCACTGACCCCTGTCCCAGACACTGACCACAGGCCTCTGTCCCAGACACTGACCACAGACCCCTGTCCCAGACACTGACCACAGACCCCTGTCCTAGACACTGATCACAGACCCCTGTCCCGGACACTGACCACAGACCCCTGTCCCAGACACTGACCACAGGCCCCTGTCCCAGACACTGACCCCTGTCCTAGACACTGACCACAGACCCCTGTCCTAGACACTGATCACAGACCCCTGTCCCAGACACTGACCACAGGCCCCTGTCCCAGACACTGACCACAGACCCCTGTCCCAAACACTGATCACAGACCCCTGTCCCAGACACTGACCACAGGCCTCTGTCCCAGACACTGACCACAGACCCCTGTCCTAGACACTGATCACAGACCCCTGTCCCAAACTGATCACAGACCCCTGTCCCAGACACTGACCACAGGCCCCTGTCCCAGACACTGACCACAGACCCCTGTCCTAGACACTGACCACAGACCCCTGTCCTAGACACTGACCACAGGCCCCTGTCCCAGACTGCCCACAGACCCCGGTCCCAGACTGATCACAGACCCCTGTCCCAGACACTGACCACAGGCCCCTGTCCCAGACACTGACCACAGACCCCTGTCCTAGACACTGACCACAGACCCCTGTCCCAGACTGATCACAGACCCCTGTCCCAAACACTGACCACAGACCCCTGTCCCAGACACTGACCACAGGCCCCTGTCCCAGACACTAACCACAGGCCCCTGTCCTAGACATTGACCACAGACCCCTGTGCCAGACACTGACCACAGACCCCTGTACCAGACTGATCACAGACCCCTGTCCCGGACACTGACCACAGGCCCCTGTCCCAGACACTAACCACAGGCCCCTGTCCCAGACACTGACCACAGACCCCTGTCCCAGACTGATCACAGACCCCTGTCCCAGACACTGACCACAGGCCCCTGTCCCAGACACTGACCACAGACCCCTGTCCCGGACACTGACCACAGACCCCTGTCCCAGACTGACCACAGACCCCTGTCCCAAACACTGACCACAGACCCCTGTCCCAGACTGACCCCTGACCCCTGTCCCGGACACTGACCCCTGTCCCAGACACTGACCACAGACCCCTGTCCCAGACACTGATCACAGACCCCTGTCCCAGACACTGACCACAGACCCCTGTCCCAGACTGACCACAGACCCCTGTCCCAAACACTGACCACAGACCCCTGTCCCAGACTGACCACAGACCCCTGTCCCAAACACTGACCACAGACCCCTGTCCCAGACTGACCCCTGACCCCTGTCCCGGACACTGACCCCTGTCCCAGACTCACCACAGGCCCCTGTCCTAGACACTGACCACAGGCCCATGTCCCAGACTGACCACAGACCCCTGTCCCAGACTGACCACAGACCCTTGTCCCAGACTGACCACAGACCCCTGTCCCAGACTGACCACAGACCCTTGTCCCAGACACTGACCACAGACCCCTGTCCCAGACACTGCCCACAGGCCCCTGTCCCAGACACTGACCACAGGCCCCTGTCCTAGACACTGATCACAGACCCCTGTCCCAGACTGACCACAGACCCCTGTCCCAGACACTGATCACAGGCCCCTGTCCCGGACACTGACCACAGACCCCTGTCCCAGACTGACCACAGACCCCTGTCCCAGACACTGACCACAGGCCCCTGTCCAAGACACTGATCACAGACCCCTGTCCCGGACACTGACCACAGACCCCTGTCCCAGACTGACCACAGACCCCTGTCCCAAACACTGACCACAGACCCCTGTCCCAGACTGACCACAGACCCCTGTCCCAAACACTGACCACAGACCCCTGTCCCAGACACTGACCACAGACCCCTGTCCCAGACTGATCACAGACCCCTGTCCTAGACACTGATCACAGACCCCTGTCCCGGACACTGACCACAGACCCCTGTCCCAGACACTGACCACAGACCCCTGTCCCAGACTGACCACAGACCACTGTCCCGGACACTGACCACAGGCCTCTGTCCCAGACACTGCCCACAGGCCCCTGTCCCAGACTGATCAAAGACCCCTGTCCTAGACACTGATCACAGACCCCTGTCCCGGACACTGACCACAGACCCCTGTCCCAGACACTGACCACAGACCCCTGTCCTAGACACTGACCACAGACCCCTGTCCCAGACACTGATCACAGACCCCTGTCCCAGACACTGACCACAGGCCCCTGTCCCAGACACTGACCACAGACCCCTGTCCTAGACACTGATCACAGACCCCTGTCCCGGACACTGACCACAGACCCCTGTCCTAGACACTGACCACAGAACCCTGTCCCGGACACTGACCAAAGACCCCTGTCCTAGACACTGACCACAGACCCCTGTCCCAGACACTGACCACAGACCCCTGTCCCAGACACTGACCACAGTCCCCTGTCCTAGACACTGACCACAGACCCCTGTCCCAAACACTGACCACAGACCCCTGTCCCAAACACTGACCACAGTCCCCTGTCCTAGACACTGACCACAGACCCCTGTCCCAAACACTGACCACAGACCCCTGTCCCAAACACTGACCACAGACCCCTGTCCCAGACACTGACCACAGGCCCCTGTCCCAGACTGACCACAGACCCCTGTCCCAGACACTGATCACAGACTCCTGTCCCAAACACTGACCACAGACCCCTGTCCCAGACACTGACCACAGGCCCCTGTCCCAGACTGACCACAGACCCCTGTCCCAAACACTGACCACAGACCCCTGTCCCAGACACTGACCACAGGCCCCTGTCCCAGACACTGACCACAGTCCCCTGTCCTAGACACTGACCACAGACCCCTGTCCCAAACACTGACCACAGACCCCTGTCCCAAACACTGACCACAGTCCCCTGTCCCGGACACTGATCACAGTCCCCTGTCCTAGACACTGACCACAGACCCCTGTCCTAGACACTGACCACAGACCCCTGTCCCAAACACTGACCACAGACCCCTGTCCCAGACACTGACCACAGACCCCTGTCCCAGACACTGACCACAGACCCCTGTCCTAGACACTGACCCCTGTCCTAGACACTGACCACAGACCCCTGTCCCGGACACTGACCACAGCCCCCTTTCCCAGACACTGACCACAGACCCCTGTCCCAAACACTGACCACAGACCCCTGTCCCAGACACTGACCACAGACCCCTGTCCTAGACACTGACCCCTGTCCTAGACACTGACCACAGACCCCTGTCCCAAACACTGACCACAGACCCCTGTCCTAGACACTGACCACAGGCCCCTGTCCCAGACTGACCACAGACCCCTGTCCCAGACACTGACCACAGGCCCCTGTCCTAGACACTGATCACAGACCCCTGTCCCGGACACTGACCACAGACCCCTGTCCCAGACTGACCACAGACCCCTGTCCCGGACACTGACCACAGACCCCTGTCCAGACACTGACCACAGACCCCTGTCCCAGACACGGACCACAGACCCCTGTCCCAGACTGATCACAGACCCCTGTCCCAGACACTGACCACAGGCCCCTGTCCCAGACACTGACCACAGACCCCTGTCCTAGACACTGACCACAGACCCCTGTCCTAGACACTGACCACAGGCCCCTGTCCCAGACTGCCCACAGACCCCTGTCCCAGACTGATCACAGACCCCTGTCCCAGACACTGACCACAGGCCCCTGTCCCAGACACTGACCACAGACCCCTGTCCCAAACACTGACCACAGACCCCTGTCCCAGACTGACCACAGACCCCTGTCCTAGACACTGACCACAGACCCCTGTCCTAGACACTGATCACAGACCCCTGTCCCAGACACTGACCACAGACCCCTGTCCCAAACATTGACCACAGACCCCTGTCCCAGACACTGACCACAGACCCCTGTCCTAGACACTGATCACAGACCCCTGTCCCAGACACTGACCACAGACCCCTGTCCCAAACACTGACCACAGACGCCTGTCCCAGACTGACCACAGACCCCTGTCCTAGCCACTGACCACAGACCCCTGTCCTAGATACTGATCACAGACCCCTGTCCCAGACACTGACCACAGACCCCTGTCCCAAACACTGACCACAGACCCCTGTCCCAGACTGACCACAGACCCCTGTCCCAGACACTGACCACAGACCCCTGTCCCAGACACTGCCCACAGACCCCTGTCCCAGACACTGACCACAGACCCCTGTCCCAGACACTGACCCCTGTCCCAGACACTGATCACAGACCCCTGTCCCGGACACTGACCACAGACCCCTGTCTTGGACACTGACCACAGACCCCTGTCCCAGACACTGACCACAGGCCCCTGTCCCAGACACTGACCCCTGTCCCAGACACTGATCACAGACCCCTGTCCCAGACACTGACCACAGACCCCTGTCCCAGACTGACCACAGACCCCTGTCCCAAACACTGACCACAGACCCCTGTCCCAGACTGACCACAGACCCCTGTCCCAAACACTGACCACAGACCCCTGTCCCAGACTGACCCCTGACCCCTGTCCCGGACACTGACCCCTGTCCCAGACTCACCACAGGCCCCTGTCCTAGACACTGACCACAGGCCCATGTCCCAGACTGACCACAGACCCCTGTCCCAGACTGACCACAGACCCTTGTCCCAGACAGACCACAGACCCCTGTCCCAGACTGACCACAGACCCTTGTCCCAGACACTGACCACAGACCCCTGTCCCAGACACTGCCCACAGGCCCCTGTCCCGGACACTGACCACAGACCCCTGTCCCAGACTGACCACAGACCCCTGTCCCAGACACTGACCACAGGCCCCTGTCCAAGACACTGATCACAGACCCCTGTCCCGGACACTGACCACAGACCCCTGTCCCAGACTGACCACAGACCCCTGTCCCAAACACTGACCACAGACCCCTGTCCCAGACTGACCACAGACCCTTGTCCCAGACACTGCCCACAGACCCCTGTCCCAGACACTGCCCACAGACCCCTGTCCCAGACACTAACCACAGGCCCCTGTCCCAGACACTGACCACAGACCCCTGTCCCGGACACTGACCACAGACCCCTGTCCCAGACTGACCACAGACCCCTGTCCCAAACACTGACCACAGACCCCTGTCCCAGACTGACCACAGACCCCTGTCCCAAACACTGACCACAGACCCCTGTCCCAGACACTGACCACAGACCCCTGTCCCAGACTGATCACAGACCCCTGTCCTAGACACTGATCACAGACCCCTGTCCCGGACACTGACCACAGACCCCTGTCCCAGACACAGACCACAGACCCCTGTCCCAGACTGACCACAGACCACTGTCCCGGACACTGACCACAGGCCTCTGTCCCAGACACTGCCCTCAGGCCCCTGTCCCAGACTGATCAAAGACCCCTGTCCTAGACACTGATCACAGACCCCTGTCCCGGACACTGACCACAGACCCCTGTCCCAGACACTGACCACAGACCCCTGTCCTAGACACTGACCACAGACCCCTGTCCCAGACACTGATCACAGACCCCTGTCCCAGACACTGACCACAGGCCCCTGTCCCAGACACTGACCACAGACCCCTGTCCTAGACACTGATCACAGACCCCTGTCCCGGACACTGACCACAGACCCCTGTCCTAGACACTGACCACAGAACCCTGTCCCGGACACTGACCAAAGACCCCTGTCCTAGACACTGACCACAGACCCCTGTCCCAGACACTGACCACAGACCCCTGTCCCAGACACTGACCACAGTCCCCTGTCCTAGACACTGACCACAGACCCCTGTCCCAAACACTGACCACAGACCCCTGTCCCAAACACTGACCACAGTCCCCTGTCCTAGACACTGACCACAGACCCCTGTCCCAAACACTGACCACAGACCCCTGTCCCAAACACTGACCACAGGCCCCTGTCCCAGACTGACCACAGACCCCTGTCCCAGACACTGATCACAGACTCCTGTCCCAAACACTGACCACAGACCCCTGTCCCAGACACTGACCACAGGCCCCTGTCCCAGACTGACCACAGACCCCTGTCCCAAACACTGACCACAGACCCCTGTCCCAGACACTGACCACAGGCCCCTGTCCCAGACACTGACCACAGTCCCCTGTCCTAGACACTGACCACAGACCCCTGTCCCAAACACTGACCACAGACCCCTGTCCCAAACACTGACCACAGTCCCCTGTCCTAGACACTGACCACAGACCCCTGTCCCAAACACTGACCACAGACCCCTGTCCCAGACACTGACCACAGACCCCTGTCCCAGACACTGACCACAGACCCCTGTCCTAGACACTGACCCCTGTCCTAGACACTGACCACAGACCCCTGTCCCGGACACTGACCACAGCCCCCTTTCCCAGACACTGACCACAGACCCCTGTCCCAAACACTGACCACAGACCCCTGTCCCAGACACTGACCACAGACCCCTGTCCTAGACACTGACCCCTGTCCTAGACACTGACCACAGACCCCTGTCCCAAACACTGACCACAGACCCCTGTCCTAGACACTGACCACAGGCCCCTGTCCCAGACTGACCACAGACCCCTGTCCCAGACACTGACCACAGGCCCCTGTCCTAGACACTGATCACAGACCCCTGTCCCGGACACTGACCACAGACCCCTGTCCCAGACTGACCACAGACCCCTGTCCCGGACACTGACCACAGACCCCTGTCCAGACACTGACCACAGACCCCTGTCCCAGACACGGACCACAGACCCCTGTCCCAGACTGATCACAGACCCCTGTCCCAGACACTGACCACAGGCCCCTGTCCCAGACACTGACCACAGACCCCTGTCCTAGACACTGACCACAGACCCCTGTCCTAGACACTGACCACAGGCCCCTGTCCCAGACTGCCCACAGACCCCTGTCCCAGACTGATCACAGACCCCTGTCCCAGACACTGACCACAGGCCCCTGTCCCAGACACTGACCACAGACCCCTGTCCCAAACACTGACCACAGACCCCTGTCCCAGACTGACCACAGACCCCTGTCCTAGACACTGACCACAGACCCCTGTCCTAGACACTGATCACAGACCCCTGTCCCAGACACTGACCACAGACCCCTGTCCCAAACACTGACCACAGACCCCTGTCCCAGACACTGACCACAGACCCCTGTCCTAGACACTGATCACAGACCCCTGTCCCAGACACTGACCACAGACCCCTGTCCCAAACACTGACCACAGACGCCTGTCCCAGACTGACCACAGACCCCTGTCCTAGCCACTGACCACAGACCCCTGTCCTAGATACTGATCACAGACCCCTGTCCCAGACACTGACCACAGACCCCTGTCCCAAACACTGACCACAGACCCCTGTCCCAGACTGACCACAGACCCCTGTCCCAGACACTGACCACAGACCCCTGTCCCAGACACTGCCCACAGACCCCTGTCCCAGACACTGACCACAGACCCCTGTCCCAGACACTGACCCCTGTCCCAGACACTGATCACAGACCCCTGTCCCGGACACTGACCACAGACCCCTGTCTTGGACACTGACCACAGACCCCTGTCCCAGACACTGACCACAGGCCCCTGTCCCAGACACTGACCCCTGTCCCAGACACTGATCACAGACCCCTGTCCCAAACACTGACCACAGGCCCCTGTCCCAGACACTGACCCCTGTCCAAGGCACTGATCACAGACCCCTGTCCCGGACACTGACCACAGCCCCCTTTCCCAGACACTGACCACAGACCCCTGTCCCAGACACTGATCACAGACCCCTGTCCCAGACACTGACCACAGACCCCTGTCCCAGACACTGACCACAGACCCCTGTCCCGGACACTGACCACAGACCCCTGTCCCAGACACTGATCACTGACCCCTGTCCCAGACTGACCACAGACCCCTGTCCCAGACACTGACCACAGGCCCCTGTCCTAGACACTGACCCCTGTCCTAGACACTGATCACAGACCCCTGTCCCAGACACTGACCCCTGTCCAAGACACTGATCACAGACCCCTGTCCCGGACACTGACCACAGACCCCTGTCCCGGACACTGACCACAGGCCCCTGTCCCAGACACTGATCACAGACCCCTGTCCCAGACTGACCCCTGACCCCTGTCCCGGACACTGACCCCTGTCCCAGACACTGATCACAGACCCCTGTCCCAGACACTGACCACAGACCCCTGTCCTAGACACTGACCACAGGCCCCTGTCCCAGACACTGATCACAGACCCCTGTCCCAGACACTGACCACAGGCCTCTGTCCCAGACACTGACCACAGACCCCTGTCCCAGACACTGACCACAGACCCCTGTCATGGACACTGATCACAGACCCCTGTCCCGGACACTGACCACAGACCCCTGTCCTAGACACTGATCACAGACCCCTGTCCCAGACACTGACCACAGACCCCTGTCCAAGACACTGACCACAGGCCCCTGTCCCAGACACTGACCACAGACCCCTGTCCCAAACACTGATCACAGACCCCTGTCCCAGACACTGACCACAGGCCTCTGTCCCAGACACTGACCACAGACCCCTGTCCTAGACACTGATCACAGACCCCTGTCCCAAACTGATCACAGACCCCTGTCCCAGACACTGACCACAGGCCCCTGTCCCAGACACTGACCACAGACCCCTGTCCTAGACACTGACCACAGACCCCTGTCCTAGACACTGACCACAGGCCCCTGTCCCAGACTGCCCACAGACCCCGGTCCCAGACTGATCACAGACCCCTGTCCCAGACACTGACCACAGGCCCCTGTCCCAGACACTGACCACAGACCCCTGTCCTAGACACTGACCACAGACCCCTGTCCCAGACTGATCACAGACCCCTGTCCCAAACACTGACCACAGACCCCTGTCCCAGACACTGACCACAGGCCCCTGTCCCAGACACTAACCACAGGCCCCTGTCCTAGACATTGACCACAGACCCCTGTGCCAGACACTGACCACAGACCCCTGTACCAGACTGATCACAGACCCCTGTCCCGGACACTGACCACAGGCCCCTGTCCCAGACACTAACCACAGGCCCCTGTCCCAGACACTGACCACAGACCCCTGTCCCAGACTGATCACAGACCCCTGTCCCAGACACTGACCACAGGCCCCTGTCCCAGACACTGACCACAGACCCCTGTCCCGGACACTGACCACAGACCCCTGTCCCAGACTGACCACAGACCCCTGTCCCAAACACTGACCACAGACCCCTGTCCCAGACTGACCCCTGACCCCTGTCCCGGACACTGACCCCTGTCCCAGACACTGACCACAGACCCCTGTCCCAGACACTGATCACAGACCCCTGTCCCAGACACTGACCACAGACCCCTGTCCCAGACTCACCACAGGCCCCTGTCCTAGACACTGACCACAGGCCCCTGTCCCAGACTGACCACAGACCCCTGTCCCAGACTGACCACAGACCCTTGTCCCAGACTGACCACAGACCCCTGTCCCAGACTGACCACAGACCCTTGTCCCAGACACTGACCACAGACCCCTGTCCCAGACACTGCCCACAGGCCCCTGTCCCAGACACTGACCACAGGCCCCTGTCCTAGACACTGATCACAGACCCCTGTCCCAGACTGCCCACAGACC
This sequence comes from Chiloscyllium punctatum, assembly GCF_047496795.1. Classification (NCBI taxonomy): domain Eukaryota; kingdom Metazoa; phylum Chordata; class Chondrichthyes; order Orectolobiformes; family Hemiscylliidae; genus Chiloscyllium; species Chiloscyllium punctatum. Next base: position 17,431,348 of record NC_092768.1, read on the forward strand.
CCGGTCCCAGACTGATCACAGACCCCTGTCCCAGACACTGACCACAGGCCCCTGTCCCAGACACTGACCACAGACCCCTGTCCTAGACACTGACCACAGACCCCTGTCCCAGACTGATCACAGACCCCTGTCCCAAACACTGACCACAGACCCCTGTCCCAGACACTGACCACAGGCCCCTGTCCCAGACACTAACCACAGGCCCCTGTCCTAGACATTGACCACAGACCCCTGTGCCAGACACTGACCACAGACCCCTGTACCAGACTGATCACAGACCCCTGTCCCGGACACTGACCACAGGCCCCTGTCCCAGACACTAACCACAGGCCCCTGTCCCAGACACTGACCACAGACCCCTGTCCCAGACTGATCACAGACCCCTGTCCCAGACACTGACCACAGGCCCCTGTCCCAGACACTGACCACAGACCCCTGTCCCGGACACTGACCACAGACCCCTGTCCCAGACTGACCACAGACCCCTGTCCCAAACACTGACCACAGACCCCTGTCCCAGACTGACCCCTGACCCCTGTCCCGGACACTGACCCCTGTCCCAGACACTGACCACAGACCCCTGTCCCAGACACTGATCACAGACCCCTGTCCCAGACACTGACCACAGACCCCTGTCCCAGACTCACCACAGGCCCCTTTCCTAGACACTGACCACAGGCCCCTGTCCCAGACTGACCACAGACCCCTGTCCCAGACTGACCACAGACCCTTGTCCCAGACTGACCACAGACCCCTGTCCCAGACTGACCACAGACCCTTGTCCCAGACACTGACCACAGACCCCTGTCCCAGACACTGCCCACAGGCCCCTGTCCCAGACACTGACCACAGGCCCCTGTCCTAGACACTGATCACAGACCCCTGTCCCAGACTGACCACAGACCCCTGTCCCAGACACTGATCACAGGCCCCTGTCCCGGACACTGACCACAGACCCCTGTCCCAGACTGACCACAGACCCCTGTCCCAGACACTGACCACAGGCCCCTGTCCAAGACACTGATCACAGACCCCTGTCCCGGACACTGACCACAGACCCCTGTCCCGGACACTGACCACAGACCCCTGTCCCAGACTGACCACAGACCCCTGTCCCAAACACTGACCACAGACCCCTGTCCCAGACTGACCACAGACCCTTGTCCCAGACACTGCCCACAGACCCCTGTCCCAGACACTGCCCACAGACCCCTGTCCCAGACACTAACCACAGGCCCCTGTCCCAGACACTGACCACAGACCCCTGTCCCAGACTGACCACAGACCCCTGTCCCAAACACTGACCACAGACCCCTGTCCCAGACACTGACCACAGACCCCTGTCCCAGACTGATCACAGACCCCTGTCCTAGACACTGATCACAGACCCCTGTCCCGGACACTGACCACAGACCCCTGTCCCAGACACTGACCACAGACCCCTGTCCCAGACTGACCACAGACCACTGTCCCGGACACTGACCACAGGCCTCTGTCCCAGACACTGCCCACAGGCCCCTGTCCCAGACTGATCAAAGACCCCTGTCCTAGACACTGATCACAGACCCCTGTCCCGGACACTGACCACAGACCCCTGTCCCAGACACTGACCACAGACCCCTGTCCCAGACACTGACCACAGGCCCCTGTCCAAGACACTGATCACAGACCCCTGTCCCGGACACTGACCACAGACCCCTGTCCCAGACTGACCACAGACCCCTGTCCTAAACACTGACCACAGACCCCTGTCCCAAACTGACCACAGACCCTTGTCCCAGACACTGCCCACAGACCCCTGTCCCAGACACTGCCAACAAACCCCTGTCCCAGACACTAACCACAGGCCCCTGTCCCAGACACTGACCACAGACCCCTGTCCCGGACACTGACCACAGACCCCTGTCCTAGACACTGACCACAGACCCCTGTCCCAGACACTGACCACAGACCCCTGTCCCAGACACTGACCACAGGCCCCTGTCCCAGACACTGACCACAGACCCCTGTCCCGGACACTGACCACAGACCCCTGTCCCAGACTGACCACAGACCCCTGTCCCAGACACTGACCACAGGCCCCTGTCCTAGACACTGACCACAGGCCCCTGTCCCGGACACTGACCACAGGCCCCTGTCCCAGACACTGACCACAGACCCCTGTCCCAGACACTGCCCACAGGCCCCTGTCCCAGACTGATCACAGACCCCTGTCCTAGACACTGACCACAGACCCCTGTCCCAGACTGACCACAGACCCCTGTCCCAGACACTGATCACAGACCCCTGTCCCAGACACTGACCACAGACCCCTGTCCCAGACTGACCACAGGCCCCTGTCCCAGACACTGACCACAGGCCCCTGTCCCAGACTGACCACAGACCCCTGTCCCAAACACTGACCACAGACCCCTGTCCCAGACACTGACCACAGGCCCCTGTCCCAGACACTGACCACAGTCCCCTGTCCTAGACACTGACCACAGACCCCTGTCCCAAACACTGACCACAGACCCCTGTCCCAAACACTGACCACAGTCCCCTGTCCTAGACACTGACCACAGACCCCTGTCCCAAACACTGACCACAGACCCCTGTCCCAGACACTGACCACAGACCCCTGTCCTAGACACTGACCCCTGTCCTAGACACTGACCACAGACCCCTGTCCCGGACACTGACCACAGCCCCCTTTCCCAGACACTGACCACAGACCCCTGTCCCAAACACTGACCACAGACCCCTGTCCCAGACACTGACCACAGACCCCTGTCCCAGACACTGACCACAGACCCCTGTCCTAGACACTGACCCCTGTCCTAGACACTGACCACAGACCCCTGTCCCAAACACTGACCACAGACCCCTGTCCTAGACACTGACCACAGGCCCCTGTCCCAGACACTGACCACAGACCCCTGTCCCAGACACTGACCACAGGCCCCTGTCCTAGACACTGATCACAGACCCCTGTCCCGGACACTGACCACAGACCCCTGTCCCAGACTGACCACAGACCCCTGTCCCGGACACTGACCACAGACCCCTGTCCCAGACACTGACCACAGACCCCTGTCCCAGACTGATCACAGACCCCTGTCCCAGACTGACCACAGACCCCTGTCCCAGACACTGACCACAGGCCCCTGTCCTAGACACTGACCACAGACCCCTGTCCTAGACACTGACCACAGGCACCTGTCCCAGACTGCCCACAGACCCCTGTCCCAGACTGATCACAGACCCCTGTCCCAGACTGATCACAGACCTCTGTCCCAGACACTGACCACAGGCCCCTGTCCCAGACACTGACCACAGACCCCTGTCCCAAACACTGACCACAGACCCCTGTCCCAGACTGACCACAGACCCCTGTCCTAGACACTGACCACAGACCCCTGTCCTAGACACTGATCACAGACCCCTGTCCCAGACACTGACCACAGACCCCTGTCCCAAACACTGACCACAGACCCCTGTCCCAGACACTGACCACAGACCCCTGTCCTAGACACTGATCACAGACCCCTGTCCCAGACACTGACCACAGACCCCTGTCCCAAACACTGACCACAGACGCCTGTCCCAGACTGACCACAGACCCCTGTCCTAGCCACTGACCACAGACCCCTGTCCTAGATACTGATCACAGACCCCTGTCCCAGACACTGACCACAGACCCCTGTCCCAAACACTGACCACAGACCCCTGTCCCAGACTGACCACAGACCCCTGTCCCAGACACTGACCACAGACCCCTGTCCCAGACACTGCCCACAGACCCCTGTCCCAGACACTGACCACAGACCCCTGTCCCAGACACTGACCCCTGTCCCAGACACTGATCACAGACCCCTGTCCCGGACACTGACCACAGACCCCTGTCTTGGACACTGACCACAGACCCCTGTCCCAGACACTGACCACAGGCCCCTGTCCCAGACACTGACCCCTGTCCCAGACACTGATCACAGACCCCTGTCCCAAACACTGACCACAGGCCCCTGTCCCAGACACTGACCCCTGTCCAAGGCACTGATCACAGACCCCTGTCCCGGACACTGACCACAGGCCCCTTTCCCAGACACTGACCACAGACCCCTGTCCCAGACACTGATCACAGACCCCTGTCCCAGACACTGACCACAGACCCCTGTCCCAGACACTGACCACAGACCCCTGTCCCAGACACTGACCACAGACCCCTGTCCCGGACACTGACCACAGACCCCTGTCCCAGACACTGATCACAGACCCCTGTCCCAGACTGACCACAGACCCCTGTCCCAGACACTGACCACAGGCCCCTGTCCCAGACACTGATCACAGACCCCTGTCCCGGACACTGACCACAGACCCCTGTCCTAGACACTGACCACAGGCCCCTGTCCTAGACACTGACCCCTGTCCAAGACACTGATCACAGACCCCTGTCCCGGACACTGACCACAGACCCCTGTCCCGGACACTGACCACAGGCCCCTGTCCCAGACACTGATCACAGACCCCTGTCCCAGACTGACCCCTGACCCCTGTCCCGGACACTGACCCCTGTCTCAGACACTGACCACAGACCCCTGTCCTAGACACTGACCACAGGCCCCTGTCCCAGACACTGACCACAGACCCCTGTCCTAGACACTGATCACAGACCCCTGTCCCGGACACTGACCACAGGCCTCTGTCCCAGACACTGACCACAGACCCCTGTCCCAGACACTGACCACAGACCCCTGTCCTAGACACTGATCACAGACCCCTGTCCCGGACACTGACCACAGACCCCTGTCCTAGACACTGATCACAGACCCCTGTCCCAGACACTGACCACAGGCCTCTGTCCCAGACACTGACCACAGACCCCTGTCCAAGACACCGACCACAGGCCCCTGTCCCAGACACTGACCACAGACCCCTGTCCCAAACACTGATCACAGACCCCTGTCCCAGACACTGACCACAGGCCTCTGTCCCAGACACTGACCACAGACCCCTGTCCTAGACACTGATCACAGACCCCTGTCCCAGACTGATCACAGACCCCTGTCCCAGACACTGACCACAGGCCCCTGTCCCAGACACTGACCACAGACCCCTGTCCTAGACACTGACCACAGACCCCTGTCCTAGACACTGACCACAGGCCCCTGTCCCAGACTGCCCACAGACCCCGGTCCCAGACTGATCACAGACCCCTGTCCCAGACACTGACCACAGGCCCCTGTCCCAGACACTGACCACAGACCCCTGTCCTAGACACTGACCACAGACCCCTGTCCCAGACACTGACCACAGGCCCCTGTCCCAGACACTAACCACAGGCCCCTGTCCTAGACATTGACCACAGACCCCTGTGCCAGACACTGACCACAGACCCCTGTCCCAGACTGACCACAGACCCCTGTCCCGGACACTGACCACAGGCCCCTGTCCCAGACACTAACCACAGGCCCCTGTCCCAGACACTGACCACAGACACCTGTCCCAGACTGATCACAGACCCCTGTCCCAGACACTGACCACAGGCCCCTGTCCCAGACACTGACCACAGACCCCTGTCCCGGACACTGACCACAGACCCCTGTCCCAGACTGACCCCTGACCCCTGTCCCAGACACTGATCACAGACCCCTGTCCCAGACTGACCCCTGACCCCTGTCCCGGACACTGACCCCTGTCCCAGACACTGATCACAGACCCCTGTCCCAGACACTGACCACAGACCCCTGTCCTAGACACTGACCACAGGCCCCTGTCCCAGACACTGATCACAGACCCCTGTCCCAGACACTGACCACAGGCCTCTGTCCCAGACACTGACCACAGACCCCTGTCCCAGACACTGACCACAGACCCCTGTCCTAGACACTGATCACAGACCCCTGTCCCGGACACTGACCACAGACCCCTGTCCTAGACACTGATCACAGACCCCTGTCCCAGACACTGACCACAGGCCTCTGTCCCAGACACTGACCACAGACCCCTGTCCAAGACACTGACCACAGGCCCCTGTCCCAGACACTGACCACAGACCCCTGTCCCAAACACTGATCACAGACCCCTGTCCCAGACACTGACCACAGGCCTCTGTCCCAGACACTGACCACAGACCCCTGTCCTAGACACTGATCACAGACCCCTGTCCCAAACTGATCACAGACCCCTGTCCCAGACACTGACCACAGGCCCCTGTCCCAGACACTGACCACAGACCCCTGTCCTAGACACTGACCACAGACCCCTGTCCTAGACACTGACCACAGGCCCCTGTCCCAGACTGCCCACAGACCCCGGTCCCAGACTGATCACAGACCCCTGTCCCAGACACTGACCACAGGCCCCTGTCCCAGACACTGACCACAGACCCCTGTCCTAGACACTGACCACAGACCCCTGTCCCAGACTGATCACAGACCCCTGTCCCAAACACTGACCACAGACCCCTGTCCCAGACACTGACCACAGGCCCCTGTCCCAGACACTAACCACAGGCCCCTGTCCTAGACATTGACCACAGACCCCTGTGCCAGACACTGACCACAGACCCCTGTACCAGACTGATCACAGACCCCTGTCCCGGACACTGACCACAGGCCCCTGTCCCAGACACTAACCACAGGCCCCTGTCCCAGACACTGACCACAGACCCCTGTCCCAGACTGATCACAGACCCCTGTCCCAGACACTGACCACAGGCCCCTGTCCCAGACACTGACCACAGACCCCTGTCCCGGACACTGACCACAGACCCCTGTCCCAGACTGACCACAGACCCCTGTCCCAAACACTGACCACAGACCCCTGTCCCAGACTGACCCCTGACCCCTGTCCCGGACACTGACCCCTGTCCCAGACACTGACCACAGACCCCTGTCCCAGACACTGATCACAGACCCCTGTCCCAGACACTGACCACAGACCCCTGTCCCAGACTCACCACAGGCCCCTGTCCTAGACACTGACCACAGGCCCCTGTCCCAGACTGACCACAGACCCCTGTCCCAGACTGACCACAGACCCTTGTCCCAGACTGACCACAGACCCCTGTCCCAGACTGACCACAGACCCTTGTCCCAGACACTGACCACAGACCCCTGTCCCAGACACTGCCCACAGGCCCCTGTCCCAGACACTGACCACAGGCCCCTGTCCTAGACACTGATCACAGACCCCTGTCCCAGACTGACCACAGACCCCTGTCCCAGACACTGATCACAGGCCCCTGTCCCGGACACTGACCACAGACCCCTGTCCCAGACTGACCACAGACCCCTGTCCCAGACACTGACCACAGGCCCCTGTCCAAGACACTGATCACAGACCCCTGTCCCGGACACTGACCACAGACCCCTGTCCCAGACTGACCACAGACCCCTGTCCCAAACACTGACCACAGACCCCTGTCCCAGACTGACCACAGACCCTTGTCCCAGACACTGCCCACAGACCCCTGTCCCAGACACTGCCCACAGACCCCTGTCCCAGACACTAACCACAGGCCCCTGTCCCAGACACTGACCACAGACCCCTGTCCCAGACTGACCACAGACCCCTGTCCCAAACACTGACCACAGACCCCTGTCCCAGACACTGACCACAGACCCCTGTCCCAGACTGATCACAGACCCCTGTCCTAGACACTGATCACAGACCCCTGTCCCGGACACTGACCACAGACACCTGTCCCAGACACTGACCACAGACCCCTGTCCCAGACTGACCACAGACCACTGTCCCGGACACTGACCACAGGCCTCTGTCCCAGACACTGCCCACAGGCCCCTGTCCCAGACTGATCAAAGACCCCTGTCCTAGACACTGATCACAGACCCCTGTCCCGGACACTGACCACAGACCCCTGTCCCAGACACTGACCACAGACCCCTGTCCCAGACACTGACCACAGGCCCCTGTCCAAGACACTGATCACAGACCCCTGTCCCGGACACTGACCACAGACCCCTGTCCCAGACTGACCACAGACCCCTGTCCTAAACACTGACCACAGACCCCTGTCCCAAACTGACCACAGACCCTTGTCCCAGACACTGCCCACAGACCCCTGTCCCAGACACTGCCCACAGACCCCTGTCCCAGACACTAACCACAGGCCCCTGTCCCAGACACTGACCACAGACCCCTGTCCCGGACACTGACCACAGACCCCTGTCCCGGACACTGACCACAGACCCCTGTCCCAGACACTGACCACAGACCCCTGTCCCAGACTGACCACAGACCACTGTCCCGGACACTGACCACAGGCCTCTGTCCCAGACACTGCCCACAGGCCCCTGTCCCAGACTGATCAAAGACCCCTGTCCTAGACACTGATCACAGACCCCTGTCCCGGACACTGACCACAGACCCCTGTCCCAGACACTGACCACAGACCCCTGTCCCAGACACTGACCACAGGCCCCTGTCCCAGACACTGACCACAGACCCCTGTCCCGGACACTGACCACAGACCCCTGTCCCAGACTGACCACAGACCCCTGTCCCAGACACTGACCACAGTCCCCTGTCCTAGACACTGACCACAGGCCCCTGTCCCGGACACTGACCACAGGCCCCTGTCCCAGACACTGACCACAGACCCCTGTCCCAGACACTGCCCACAGGCCCCTGTCCCAGACTGATCACAGACCCCTGTCCTAGACACTGACCACAGACCCCTGTCCCAGACTGACCACAGACCCCTGTCCCAGACACTGATCACAGACCCCTGTCCCAGACACTGACCACAGACCCCTGTCCCAGACTGACCACAGGCCCCTGTCCCAGACACTGACCACAGGCCCCTGTCCCAGACTGACCACAGACCCCTGTCCCAAACACTGACCACAGACCCCTGTCCCAGACACTGACCACAGGCCCCTGTCCCAGACACTGACCACAGTCCCCTGTCCTAGACACTGACCACAGACCCCTGTCCCAAACACTGACCACAGACCCCTGTCCCAAACACTGACCACAGTCCCCTGTCCTAGACACTGACCACAGACCCCTGTCCCAAACACTGACCACAGACCCCTGTCCCAGACACTGACCACAGACCCCTGTCCTAGACACTGACCCCTGTCCTAGACACTGACCACAGACCCCTGTCCCGGACACTGACCACAGCCCCCTTTCCCAGACACTGACCACAGACCCCTGTCCCAAACACTGACCACAGACCCCTGTCCCAGACACTGACCACAGACCCCTGTCCCAGACACTGACCACAGACCCCTGTCCTAGACACTGACCCCTGTCCTAGACACTGACCACAGACCCCTGTCCCAAACACTGACCACAGACCCCTGTCCTAGACACTGACCACAGGCCCCTGTCCCAGACACTGACCACAGACCCCTGTCCCAGACACTGACCACAGGCCCCTGTCCTAGACACTGATCACAGACCCCTGTCCCGGACACTGACCACAGACCCCTGTCCCAGACTGACCACAGACCCCTGTCCCGGACACTGACCACAGACCCCTGTCCCAGACACTGACCACAGACCCCTGTCCCAGACTGATCACAGACCCCTGTCCCAGACACTGACCACAGGCCCCTGTCCTAGACACTGACCACAGACCCCTGTCCTAGACACTGACCACAGGCACCTGTCCCAGACTGCCCACAGACCCCTGTCCCAGACTGATCACAGACCTCTGTCCCAGACACTGACCACAGGCCCCTGTCCCAGACACTGACCACAGACCCCTGTCCTAGACACTGACCACAGACCCCTGTCCTAGACACTGATCACAGACCCCTGTCCCAGACACTGACCACAGACCCCTGTCCCAAACACTGACCACAGACCCCTGTCCCAGACACTGACCACAGACCCCTGTCCCAGACACTGACCACAGACCCCTGTCCTAGACACTGATCACAGACCCCTGTCCCAGACACTGACCACAGACCCCTGTCCCAAACACTGACCACAGATGCCTGTCCCAGACTGACCACAGACCCCTGTCCTAGCCACTGACCACAGACCCCTGTCCTAGATACTGATCACAGACCCCTGTCCCAGACACTGACCACAGACCCCTGTCCCAAACACTGACCACAGACCCCTGTCCCAGACTGACCACAGACCCCTGTCCCAGACACTGACCACAGACCCCTGTCCCAGACACTGCCCACAGACCCCTGTCCCAGACACTGACCACAGACCCCTGTCCCAGACACTGACCACAGGCCCCTGTCCCAGACACTGATCAGAGACCCCTGTCCCAGACACTGACCACAGACCCCTGTCCCAGACTGACCACAGACCCCTGTCCCAGACTGACCACAGACCCCTGTCCTAAACACTGACCACAGACCCCTGTCCCAAACTGACCACAGACCCTTGTCCCAGACACTGCCCACAGACCCCTGTCCCAGACACTGCCCACAGACCCCTGTCCCAGACACTAACCACAGGCCCCTGTCCCAGACACTGACCACAGACCCCTGTCCCGGACACTGACCACAGACCCCTGTCCCGGACACTGACCACAGACCCCTGTCCCAGACACTGACCACAGACCCCTGTCCCAGACTGACCACAGACCACTGTCCCGGACACTGACCACAGGCCTCTGTCCCAGACACTGCCCACAGGCCCCTGTCCCAGACTGATCAAAGACCCCTGTCCTAGACACTGATCACAGACCCCTGTCCCGGACACTGACCACAGACCCCTGTCCCAGACACTGACCACAGACCCCTGTCCCAGACACTGACCACAGGCCCCTGTCCCAGACACTGACCACAGACCCCTGTCCCGGACACTGACCACAGACCCCTGTCCCAGACTGACCACAGACCCCTGTCCCAGACACTGACCACAGTCCCCTGTCCTAGACACTGACCACAGGCCCCTGTCCCGGACACTGACCACAGGCCCCTGTCCCAGACACTGACCACAGACCCCTGTCCCAGACACTGCCCACAGGCCCCTGTCCCAGACTGATCACAGACCCCTGTCCTAGACACTGACCACAGACCCCTGTCCCAGACTGACCACAGACCCCTGTCCCAGACACTGATCACAGACCCCTGTCCCAGACACTGACCACAGACCCCTGTCCCAGACTGACCACAGGCCCCTGTCCCAGACACTGACCACAGGCCCCTGTCCCAGACTGACCACAGACCCCTGTCCCAAACACTGACCACAGACCCCTGTCCCAGACACTGACCACAGGCCCCTGTCCCAGACACTGACCACAGTCCCCTGTCCTAGACACTGACCACAGACCCCTGTCCCAAACACTGACCACAGACCCCTGTCCCAAACACTGACCACAGTCCCCTGTCCTAGACACTGACCACAGACCCCTGTCCCAAACACTGACCACAGACCCCTGTCCCAGACACTGACCACAGACCCCTGTCCTAGACACTGACCCCTGTCCTAGACACTGACCACAGACCCCTGTCCCGGACACTGACCACAGCCCCCTTTCCCAGACACTGACCACAGACCCCTGTCCCAAACACTGACCACAGACCCCTGTCCCAGACACTGACCACAGACCCCTGTCCCAGACACTGACCACAGACCCCTGTCCTAGACACTGACCCCTGTCCTAGACACTGACCACAGACCCCTGTCCCAAACACTGACCACAGACCCCTGTCCTAGACACTGACCACAGGCCCCTGTCCCAGACACTGACCACAGACCCCTGTCCCAGACACTGACCACAGGCCCCTGTCCTAGACACTGATCACAGACCCCTGTCCCGGACACTGACCACAGACCCCTGTCCCAGACTGACCACAGACCCCTGTCCCGGACACTGACCACAGACCCCTGTCCCAGACACTGACCACAGACCCCTGTCCCAGACTGATCACAGACCCCTGTCCCAGACACTGACCACAGGCCCCTGTCCTAGACACTGACCACAGACCCCTGTCCTAGACACTGACCACAGGCACCTGTCCCAGACTGCCCACAGACCCCTGTCCCAGACTGATCACAGACCTCTGTCCCAGACACTGACCACAGGCCCCTGTCCCAGACACTGACCACAGACCCCTGTCCTAGACACTGACCACAGACCCCTGTCCTAGACACTGATCACAGACCCCTGTCCCAGACACTGACCACAGACCCCTGTCCCAAACACTGACCACAGACCCCTGTCCCAGACACTGACCACAGACCCCTGTCCCAGACACTGACCACAGACCCCTGTCCTAGACACTGATCACAGACCCCTGTCCCAGACACTGACCACAGACCCCTGTCCCAAACACTGACCACAGACGCCTGTCCCAGACTGACCACAGACCCCTGTCCTAGCCACTGACCACAGACCCCTGTCCTAGATACTGATCACAGACCCCTGTCCCAGACACTGACCACAGACCCCTGTCCCAAACACTGACCACAGACCCCTGTCCCAGACTGACCACAGACCCCTGTCCCAGACACTGACCACAGACCCCTGTCCCAGACACTGCCCACAGACCCCTGTCCCAGACACTGACCACAGACCCCTGTCCCAGACACTGACCCCTGTCCCAGACACTGATCACAGACCCCTGTCCCGGACACTGACCACAGACCCCTGTCTTGGACACTGACCACAGACCCCTGTCCCAGACACTGACCACAGGCCCCTGTCCCAGACACTGACCCCTGTCCCAGACACTGATCACAGACCCCTGTCCCAAACACTGACCACAGGCCCCTGTCCCAGACACTGACCCCTGTCCAAGGCACTGATCACAGACCCCTGTCCCGGACACTGACCACAGGCCCCTTTCCCAGACACTGACCACAGACCCCTGTCCCAGACACTGATCACAGACCCCTGTCCCAGACACTGACCACAGACCCCTGTCCCAGACACTGACCACAGACCCCTGTCCCGGACACTGACCACAGACCCCTGTCCCAGACACTGATCACAGACCCCTGTCCCAGACTGACCACAGACCCCTGTCCCAGACACTGACCACAGGCCCCTGTCCCAGACACTGATCACAGACCCCTGTCCCGGACACTGACCACAGACCCCTGTCCTAGACACTGACCACAGGCCCCTGTCCTAGACACTGACCCCTGTCCAAGACACTGATCACAGACCCCTGTCCCGGACACTGACCACAGACCCCTGTCCCGGACACTGACCACAGGCCCCTGTCCCAGACACTGATCACAGACCCCTGTCCCAGACTGACCCCTGACCCCTGTCCCGGACACTGACCCCTGTCTCAGACACTGACCACAGACCCCTGTCCTAGACACTGACCACAGGCCCCTGTCCCAGACACTGACCACAGACCCCTGTCCTAGACACTGATCACAGACCCCTGTCCCAGACACTGACCACAGGCCTCTGTCCCAGACACTGACCACAGACCCCTGTCCCGGACACTGACCACAGACCCCTGTCCCAGACACTGACCACAGACCCCTGTCCCAGACTGATCACAGACCCCTGTCCCAGACACTGACCACAGGCCCCTGTCCTAGACACTGACCACAGACCCCTGTCCTAGACACTGACCACAGGCACCTGTCCCAGACTGCCCACAGACCCCTGTCCCAGACTGATCACAGACCTCTGTCCCAGACACTGACCACAGGCCCCTGTCCCAGACACTGACCACAGACCCCTGTCCTAGACACTGACCACAGACCCCTGTCCTAGACACTGATCACAGACCCCTGTCCCAGACACTGACCACAGACCCCTGTCCCAAACACTGACCACAGACCCCTGTCCCAGACACTGACCACAGACCCCTGTCCCAGACACTGACCACAGACCCCTGTCCTAGACACTGATCACAGACCCCTGTCCCAGACACTGACCACAGACCCCTGTCCCAAACACTGACCACAGACGCCTGTCCCAGACTGACCACAGACCCCTGTCCTAGCCACTGACCACAGACCCCTGTCCTAGATACTGATCACAGACCCCTGTCCCAGACACTGACCACAGACCCCTGTCCCAAACACTGACCACAGACCCCTGTCCCAGACTGACCACAGACCCCTGTCCCAGACACTGACCACAGACCCCTGTCCCAGACACTGCCCACAGACCCCTGTCCCAGACACTGACCACAGACCCCTGTCCCAGACACTGACCCCTGTCCCAGACACTGATCACAGACCCCTGTCCCGGACACTGACCACAGACCCCTGTCTTGGACACTGACCACAGACCCCTGTCCCAGACACTGACCACAGGCCCCTGTCCCAGACACTGACCCCTGTCCCAGACACTGATCACAGACCCCTGTCCCAAACACTGACCACAGGCCCCTGTCCCAGACACTGACCCCTGTCCAAGGCACTGATCACAGACCCCTGTCCCGGACACTGACCACAGGCCCCTTTCCCAGACACTGACCACAGACCCCTGTCCCAGACACTGATCACAGACCCCTGTCCCAGACACTGACCACAGACCCCTGTCCCAGACACTGACCACAGACCCCTGTCCCAGACACTGACCACAGACCCCTGTCCCGGACACTGACCACAGACCCCTGTCCCAGACACTGATCACAGACCCCTGTCCCAGACTGACCACAGACCCCTGTCCCAGACACTGACCACAGGCCCCTGTCCCAGACACTGATCACAGACCCCTGTCCCGGACACTGACCACAGACCCCTGTCCCGGACACTGACCACAGGCCCCTGTCCCAGACACTGATCACAGACCCCTGTCCCAGACTGACCCCTGACCCCTGTCCCGGACACTGACCCCTGTCTCAGACACTGACCACAGACCCCTGTCCTAGACACTGACCACAGGCCCCTGTCCCAGACACTGACCACAGACCCCTGTCCTAGACACTGATCACAGACCCCTGTCCCAGACACTGACCACAGGCCTCTGTCCCAGACACTGACCACAGACCCCTGTCCCAGACACTGACCACAGACCCCTGTCCTAGACACTGATCACAGACCCCTGTCCCGGACACTGACCACAGACCCCTGTCCTAGACACTGATCACAGACCCCTGTCCCAGACACTGACCACAGGCCTCTGTCCCAGACACTGACCACAGACCCCTGTCCAAGACACCGACCACAGGCCCCTGTCCCAGACACTGACCACAGACCCCTGTCCCAAACACTGATCACAGACCCCTGTCCCAGACACTGACCACAGGCCTCTGTCCCAGACACTGACCACAGACCCCTGTCCTAGACACTGATCACAGACCCCTGTCCCAGACTGATCACAGACCCCTGTCCCAGACACTGACCACAGGCCCCGTCCCAGACACTGACCACAGACCCCTGTCCTAGACACTGACCACAGACCCCTGTCCTAGACACTGACCACAGGCCCCTGTCCCAGACTGCCCACAGACCCCGGTCCCAGACTGATCACAGACCCCTGTCCCAGACACTGACCACAGGCCCCTGTCCCAGACACTGACCACAGACCCCTGTCCTAGACACTGACCACAGACCCCTGTCCCAGACACTGACCACAGGCCCCTGTCCCAGACACTAACCACAGGCCCCTGTCCTAGACATTGACCACAGACCCCTGTGCCAGACACTGACCACAGACCCCTGTCCCAGACTGACCACAGACCCCTGTCCCGGACACTGACCACAGGCCCTTGTCCCAGACACTAACCACAGGCCCCTGTCCCAGACACTGACCACAGACACCTGTCCCAGACTGATCACAGACCCCTGTCCCAGACTGATCACAGACCCCTGTCCCAGACACTGACCACAGGCCCCTGTCCCAGACACTGACCACAGACCCCTGTCCCGGACACTGACCACAGACCCCTGTCCCAGACTGACCCCTGACCCCTGTCCCAGACACTGATCACAGACCCCTGTCCCAGACTGACCCCTGACCCCTGTCCCGGACACTGACCCCTGTCCCAGACACTGATCACAGACCCCTGTCCCAGACACTGACCACAGACCCCTGTCCCAGACTGACCACAGACCCCTGTCCCAGACACTGACCACAGACCCCTGTCCCAGACACTGCCCACAGACCCCTGTCCCAGACACTGACCACAGACCCCTGTCCCAGACACTGACCCCTGTCCCAGACACTGATCACAGACCCCTGTCCCGGACACTGACCACAGACCCCTGTCTTGGACACTGACCACAGACCCCTGTCCCAGACACTGACCACAGGCCCCTGTCCCAGACACTGACCCCTGTCCCAGACACTGATCACAGACCCCTGTCCCAAACACTGACCACAGGCCCCTGTCCCAGACACTGACCCCTGTCCAAGGCACTGATCACAGACCCCTGTCCCGGACACTGACCACAGGCCCCTTTCCCAGACACTGACCACAGACCCCTGTCCCAGACACTGATCACAGACCCCTGTCCCAGACACTGACCACAGACCCCTGTCCCAGACACTGACCACAGACCCCTGTCCCGGACACTGACCACAGACCCCTGTCCCAGACACTGATCACAGACCCCTGTCCCAGACTGACCACAGACCCCTGTCCCAGACACTGACCACAGGCCCCTGTCCCAGACACTGATCACAGACCCCTGTCCCGGACACTGACCACAGACCCCTGTCCTAGACACTGACCACAGGCCCCTGTCCTAGACACTGACCCCTGTCCAAGACACTGATCACAGACCCCTGTCCCGGACACTGACCACAGACCCCTGTCCCGGACACTGACCACAGGCCCCTGTCCCAGACACTGATCACAGACCCCTGTCCCAGACTGACCCCTGACCCCTGTCCCGGACACTGACCCCTGTCTCAGACACTGACCACAGACCCCTGTCCTAGACACTGACCACAGGCCCCTGTCCCAGACACTGACCACAGACCCCTGTCCTAGACACTGATCACAGACCCCTGTCCCAGACACTGACCACAGGCCTCTGTCCCAGACACTGACCACAGACCCCTGTCCCGGACACTGACCACAGACCCCTGTCCCAGACACTGACCACAGACCCCTGTCCCAGACTGATCACAGACCCCTGTCCCAGACACTGACCACAGGCCCCTGTCCTAGACACTGACCACAGACCCCTGTCCTAGACACTGACCACAGGCACCTGTCCCAGACTGCCCACAGACCCCTGTCCCAGACTGATCACAGACCTCTGTCCCAGACACTGACCACAGGCCCCTGTCCCAGACACTGACCACAGACCCCTGTCCTAGACACTGACCACAGACCCCTGTCCTAGACACTGATCACAGACCCCTGTCCCAGACACTGACCACAGACCCCTGTCCCAAACACTGACCACAGACCCCTGTCCCAGACACTGACCACAGACCCCTGTCCCAGACACTGACCACAGACCCCTGTCCTAGACACTGATCACAGACCCCTGTCCCAGACACTGACCACAGACCCCTGTCCCAAACACTGACCACAGACGCCTGTCCCAGACTGACCACAGACCCCTGTCCTAGCCACTGACCACAGACCCCTGTCCTAGATACTGATCACAGACCCCTGTCCCAGACACTGACCACAGACCCCTGTCCCAAACACTGACCACAGACCCCTGTCCCAGACTGACCACAGACCCCTGTCCCAGACACTGACCACAGACCCCTGTCCCAGACACTGACCACAGACCCCTGTCCCAGACACTGACCACAGACCCCTGTCCCAGACTGACCACAGACCCCTGTCCCAGACACTGCCCACAGACCCCTGTCCCAGACACTGACCACAGACCCCTGTCCCAGACACTGACCCCTGTCCCAGACACTGATCACAGACCCCTGTCCCGGACACTGACCACAGACCCCTGTCTTGGACACTGACCACAGACCCCTGTCCCAGACACTGACCACAGGCCCCTGTCCCAGACACTGACCCCTGTCCCAGACACTGATCACAGACCCCTGTCCCAAACACTGACCACAGGCCCCTGTCCCAGACACTGACCCCTGTCCAAGGCACTGATCACAGACCCCTGTCCCGGACACTGACCACAGGCCCCTTTCCCAGACACTGACCACAGACCCCTGTCCCAGACACTGATCACAGACCCCTGTCCCAGACACTGACCACAGACCCCTGTCCCAGACACTGACCACAGACCCCTGTCCCAGACACTGACCACAGACCCCTGTCCCGGACACTGACCACAGACCCCTGTCCCAGACACTGATCACAGACCCCTGTCCCAGACTGACCACAGACCCCTGTCCCAGACACTGACCACAGGCCCCTGTCCCAGACACTGATCACAGACCCCTGTCCCGGACACTGACCACAGACCCCTGTCCTAGACACTGACCACAGGCCCCTGTCCTAGACACTGACCCCTGTCCAAGACACTGATCACAGACCCCTGTCCCGGACACTGACCACAGACCCCTGTCCCGGACACTGACCACAGGCCCCTGTCCCAGACACTGATCACAGACCCCTGTCCCAGACTGACCCCTGACCCCTGTCCCGGACACTGACCCCTGTCTCAGACACTGACCACAGACCCCTGTCCTAGACACTGACCACAGGCCCCTGTCCCAGACACTGACCACAGACCCCTGTCCTAGACACTGATCACAGACCCCTGTCCCAGACACTGACCACAGGCCTCTGTCCCAGACACTGACCACAGACCCCTGTCCCAGACACTGACCACAGACCCCTGTCCTAGACACTGATCACAGCCCCCTTTCCCAGACACTGACCACAGACCCCTGTCCTAGACACTGATCACAGACCCCTGTCCCAGACACTGACCACAGGCCTCTGTCCCAGACACTGACCACAGACCCCTGTCCAAGACACCGACCACAGGCCCCTGTCCCAGACACTGACCACAGACCCCTGTCCCAAACACTGATCACAGACCCCTGTCCCAGACACTGACCACAGGCCTCTGTCCCAGACACTGACCACAGACCCCTGTCCTAGACACTGATCACAGACCCCTGTCCCAGACTGATCACAGACCCCTGTCCCAGACACTGACCACAGGCCCCTGTCCCAGACACTGACCACAGACCCCTGTCCTAGACACTGACCACAGACCCCTGTCCTAGACACTGACCACAGGCCCCTGTCCCAGACTGCCCACAGACCCCGGTCCCAGACTGATCACAGACCCCTGTCCCAGACACTGACCACAGGCCCCTGTCCCAGACACTGACCACAGACCCCTGTCCTAGACACTGACCACAGACCCCTGTCCCAGACACTGACCACAGGCCCCTGTCCCAGACACTAACCACAGGCCCCTGTCCTAGACATTGACCACAGACCCCTGTGCCAGACACTGACCACAGACCCCTGTCCCAGACTGACCACAGACCCCTGTCCCGGACACTGACCACAGGCCCTTGTCCCAGACACTAACCACAGGCCCCTGTCCCAGACACTGACCACAGACACCTGTCCCAGACTGATCACAGACCCCTGTCCCAGACTGATCACAGACCCCTGTCCCAGACACTGACCACAGGCCCCTGTCCCAGACACTGACCACAGACCCCTGTCCCGGACACTGACCACAGACCCCTGTCCCAGACTGACCCCTGACCCCTGTCCCAGACACTGATCACAGACCCCTGTCCCAGACTGACCCCTGACCCCTGTCCCGGACACTGACCCCTGTCCCAGACACTGATCACAGACCCCTGTCCCAGACTGACCACAGGCCCCTGTCCCAGACTCACCACAGGCCCCTGTCCTAGACACTGACCACAGGCCCCTGTCCAAGACTGACCACAGACCCCTGTCCCAGACTGACCACAGACCCTTGTCCCAGACTGACCACAGACCCCTGTCCCAGACTGACCACAGACCCTTGTCCCAGACACTGACCACAGACCCCTGTCCCAGACACTGCCCAAAGGCCCCTGTCCCAGACACTGACCACAGGCCCCTGTCCTAGACACTGATCACAGACCCCTGTCCCAGACTGACCACAGACCCCTGTCCCAGACACTGATCACAGGCCCCTGTCCCGGACACTGACCACAGACCCCTGTCCCAGACTGACCACAGACCCCTGTCCCAAACACTGACCACAGACCCCTGTCCCAGACTGACCACAGACCCTTGTCCCAAACACTGACCACAGGCCTCTGTCCCAGACACTGACCACAGACCCCTGTCCCAGACTGACCACAGACCCCTGTCCCAGACACTGACCACAGGCCCCTGTCCAAGACACTGATCACAGACCCCTGTCCCGGACACTGACCACAGACCCCTGTCCCAGACTGACCACAGACCCCTGTCCCAAACACTGACCACAGACCCCTGTCCCAGACTGACCACAGACCCTTGTCCCAGACACTGCCCACAGACCCCTGTCCCAGACACTGCCCACAGACCCCTGTCCCAGACACTAACCACAGGCCCCTGTCCCAGACACTGACCACAGACCCCTGTCCCGGACACTGACCACAGACCCCTGTCCCAGACTGACCACAGACCCCTGTCCCAAACACTGACCACAGACCCCTGTCCCAGACTGACCACAGACCCCTGTCCCAAACACTGACCACAGACCCCTGTCCCAGACACTGACCACAGACCCCTGTCCCAGACTGACCACAGACCCCTGTCCCAAACACTGACCACAGACCCCTGTCCCAGACACTGACCACAGACCCCTGTCCCAGACTGACCACAGACCCCTGTCCTAGACACTGATCACAGACCCCTGTCCCGGACACTGACCACAGACCCCTGTCCCAGACACTGACCACAGACCCCTGTCCCAGACACTGACCACAGACCCCTGTCCCAGACACTAACCACAGACCCCTGTCCCAGACACTGACCACAGACCCCTGTCCCAGACACTGACCACAGACCCCTGTCCCAGACACTGACCACAGACCCCTGTCCCAGACACTAACCACAGACCCCTGTCCCAGACACTAACCACAGACCCCTGTCCCAGACACTGACCACAGACCCCTGTCCCAGACACTGACCACAGACCCCTGTCCCAGACTGACCACAGACCACTGTCCCGGACACTGACCACAGGTCTCTGTCCCAGACACTGCCCACAGGCCCCTGTCCCAGACTGATCACAGACCCCTGTCCCGGACACTGACCACAGACCCCTGTCCCAGACACTGACCACAGACCCCTGTCCCAGACACTGACCACAGGCCCCTGTCCCAGACTGATCACAGACCCCTGTCCTAGACACTGACCACAGGCCCCTGTCCCAGACACTGACCACAGACCCCTGTCCCGGACACTGACCACAGACCCCTGTCCCAGACTGACCACAGACCCCTGTCCCAGACACTGACCGCAGGCCCCTGTCCTAGACACTGACCACAGGCCCCTGTCCCGGACACTGACCACAGGCCCCTGTCCCAGACACTGACCACAGACCCCTGTCCCAGACACTGCCCACAGGCCCCTGTCCCAGACTGATCACAGACCCCTGTCCTAGACACTGACCACAGGCCCCTGTCCCAGACTGACCACAGACCCCTGTCCCAGACACTGATCACAGACCCCTGTCCCAGACACTGACCACAGGCCCCTGTCCCAGACACTGACCCCTGTCCCAGACCCTGCCCACAGACCCCTGTCCCAGACTGATCACAGACCCTTGTCCCAGACACTGACCACAGGCCCCTGTCCCAGACTGACCACAGACCCTTGTCCCAGACACTGACCACAGGCCCCTGTCCCAGACACTGACCCCTGTCCTAGACACTGATCACAGACCCCTGTCCCAGACACTGACCACAGGCCCCTGTCCCAGACACTGATCGCAGACCCCTGTCCCAGACACTGACCACAGACCCCTGTCCCAGACTGACCACAGACCCCTGTCCCAGACACTGATCACAGACCCCTGTCCCAGGCACTGACCACAGACCCCTGTCCCAGACTGACCACAGGCCCCTGTCCCAGACACTGATCACAGACCCCTGTCCCAGACACTGACCACAGGCCCCTGTCCCGGACACTGACCACAGACCAGGGAGGGGACTGTCCGGGGAGGGGACTGACCGGGGAGGGGACTGTCCGGGGAGGGGACTGACCGGGGCGGGGACTGACCGGGGAGGGGACTGACCGGGGAGGGGACTGTCCGGGGAGGGGACTGACCGGGGAGGGGGACTGACCGGGGAGGGGACTGTCCGGGGAGGGGACTGACCGGGGAGGGGACTGACCGGGGCGGGGACTGACCGGGGAGGGGACTGACCGGGGAGGGGACTGTCCGGGGAGGGGACTGACCGGGGAGGGGACTGACAGGGGAGGGGACTGTCCGGGGAGGGGACTGACCGGGGAGGGGTCTGTCCGGGGAGGGGACTGTCCGGGGAGGGGACTGACCGGGGAGGGGACTGACCGGGGAGGGGACTGTCCGGGGAGGGGACTGACCGGGGAGGGGACTGACCGGGAAGGGGACTGTCCGGGGAGGGGACTGACCGGGGAGGGGACTGACCGGGGAGGGGACTGTCCGGGGAGGGGACTGACCGGGGAGGGGACTGACCGGGGCGGGGACTGACCGGGGCGGGGACTGACCGGGGAGGGGACTGACCGGGGAGGGGACTGTCCGGGGAGAGGACTGACCGGGGAGGGGACTGTCCGGGGAGGGGACTGACCGGGGAGGGGACTGACCGGGAAGGGGACTGTCCGGGGAGGGGACTGTCCGGGGAGGGGACTGACCGGGGAGGGGACTGACCGGGGAGGGGACTGTCCGGGGAGGGGACTGACCGGGGAGGGGACTGTCCGGGGAGGGGACTGTCCGGGGAGGGGACTGACCGGGGAGGGGACTGTCCGGGGAGGGGACTGTCCGGGGAGGGGACTGACCGGGGCGGGGACTGACCGGGGAGGGGACTGACAGGGGAGGGGACTGACAGGGGAGGGGACTGACAGGGGAGGGGACTGACCGGGGAGGGGACTGTCCGGGGAGGGGACTGACCGGGGAGGGGACTGTCCGGGGAGGGGACTGTCCGGGGAGGGGACTGTCCGGGGAGGGGACTGTCCGGGGAGGGGACTGTCCGGGGAAGGGACTGACCGGGGACGGGACTGTCCGGGGAGGGGACTGTCCGGGGAGGGGACTGACGGGGGAGGGGACTGACGGGGGAGGGGACTGACAGGGGAGGGGACTGACGGGGGAGGGGACTGACAGGGGAGGGGACTGACGGGGGAGGGGACTGACGGGGGAGGGGACTGTCCGGGGAGGGGACTGTCCGGGGAGGGGGACTGACAGGGGAGGGGACTGACCGGGGAGGGGACTGACAGGGGAGGGGACTGACGGGGGAGGGGACTGTCCGGGGAGGGGACTGTCCGGGGAGGGGACTGTCCGGGGAGGGGACTGACCGGGGAGGGGACTGACAGGGGAGGGGACTGTCCGGGGAGGGGACTGACCGGGGAGGGGACTGTCCGGGGAGGGGACTGACCGGGGAGGGGACTGTCCGGGGAGGGGACTGTCCGGGGAGGGGACTGACAGGGGAGGGGACTGACAGGGGAGGGGGACTGTCCGGGGAGGGGACTGACCGGGGAGGGGACTGTCCGGGGAGGGGACTGACCGGGGAGGGGTCTGTCCTGGGAGGGGACTGTCCGGGGAGGGGACTGACAGGGGAGGGGACTGACGGGGGAGGGGACTGACAGGGGAGGGGTCTGTCCGGGGAGGGGACTGTCCGGGGAGGGGACTGACCGGGGAGGGGACTGACCGGGGAGGGGACTGACCGGGGAGGGGACTGTCCGGGGAGGGGACTGACCGGGGAGGGGACTGACCGGGGAGGGGACTGTCCGGGGAGGGGACTGACCGGGGAGGGGACTGTCCGGGGAGGGGACTGACCGGGGAGGGGACTGACCGGGGAGGGGACTGACCGGGGAGGGGACTGTCCGGGGAGGGGACTGACCGGGGAGGGGACTGTCCGGGGAGGGGACTGACCGGGGAGGGGACTGACAGGGGAGGGGACTGACCGGGGAGGGGACTGTCCGGGGAGGGGACTGTCCGGGGAGGGGACTGACAGGGGAGGGGACTGACAGGGGAGGGGTCTGTCCTGGGAGGGGACTGTCCGGGGAGGGGACTGACCGGGGAGGGGACTGACAGGGGAGGGGACTGACCGGGGAGGGGACTGACCGGGGAGGGGACTGACCGGGGAGGGGACTGTCCGGGGAGGGGACTGACCGGGAAGGGGACTGTCCGGGGAGGGGACTGACCGGGGAGGGGACTGTCCGGGGAGGGGGACTGACCGGGGAGGGGGACTGGACAGGGGAGGGGACTGACCGGGGAGGGGACTGACCGGGAGGGGACTGTCCGGGGAGGGGGACTGACCGGGAAGGGGACTGTCCGGGGAGGGGACTGACCGGGGAGGGGACTGTCCGGGGAGGGGGACTGACCGGGGAGGGGACTGTCCGGGGAGGGGACTGACCGGGGAGGGGACTGACAGGGGAGGGGACTGACAGGGGAGGGGGACTGACCGGGAAGGGGGACTGTCCGGGGAGGGGACTGACCGGGGAGGGGACTGACCGGGGAGGGGACTGACCGGGGAGGGGACTGTCCGGGGAGGGGACTGACCGGGGAGGGGACTGACAGGGGAGGGGACTGACAGGGGAGGGGACTGTCCGGGGAGGGGACTGACCGGGGAGGGGGACTGTCCGGGGGAGGGGACTGACCGGGGAGGGGGACTGACAGGGGAGGGGGACTGTCCGGGGAGGGGGACTGTCCGGGGAGGGGGACTGTCCGGGGAGGGGACTGTCCGGGGAGGGGACTGACAGGGGAGGGGACTGTCCGGGGAGGGGACTGACAGGGGA
This sequence comes from Chiloscyllium punctatum, assembly GCF_047496795.1. NCBI lineage: Eukaryota > Metazoa > Chordata > Chondrichthyes > Orectolobiformes > Hemiscylliidae > Chiloscyllium > Chiloscyllium punctatum. The sequence continues at coordinate 17,456,076 of NC_092768.1, forward strand.
GGGGACTGTCCGGGGAGGGGACTGACCGGGGAGGGGACTGACCGGGGAGGGGACTGTCCGGGGAGGTGACTGTCCGGGGAGGGGACTGACAGGGGAGGGGACTGACCGGGGAGGGGACTGACCGGGGAGGGGACTGACAGGGGAGGGGACTGACCGGGGAGGGGACTGACCGGGGAGGGGACTGACCGGGGAGGGGACTGTCCGGGGAGGGGGGACTGACCGGGGAGGGGACTGACCGGGGAGGGGACTGTCCGGGGAGGGGACTGACCGGGGAGGGGTCTGTCCGGGGTGGGGACTGGACAGGGGAGGGGTCTGACAGGGGAGGGGACTGTCCGGGGAGGGGACTGACAGGGGAGGGGACTGTCCGGGGAGGGGACTATCCGGGGAGGGGACTGACAGGGGAGGGGACTGTCCGGGGAGGGGACTGACCGGGGAGGGGACTGACCGGGGAGGGGACTGTCCGGGGAGGGGGACTGACAGGGGAGGGGACTGACAGGGGAGGGGACTGTCCGGGGAGGGGACTGGACCGGGGAGGGGACTGACCGGGGGAGGGGACTGTCCGGGGAGGGGACTGTCCGGGGAGGGGGACTGTCCGGGGAGGGGACTGACCGGGGAGGGGGACTGTCCGGGGAGGGGACTGTCCGGGGAGGGGGACTGTCCGGGGAGGGGACTGACCGGGGAGGGGACTGACCGGGGAGGGGACTGTCCGGGGAGGGGACTGTCCGGGGAGGGGACTGACCGGGGAGGGGTCTGTCCGGGGAGGGGACTGACAGGGGAGGGGTCTGGACAGGGGAGGGGACTGTCCGGGGAGGGGGACTGACAGGGGAGGGGACTGTCCGGGGAGGGGGACTGTCCGGGGAGGGGACTGTCCGGGGAGGGGACTGTTCCGGGAGGGGACTGACAGGGGAGGGGACTGTCCGGGGAGGGGACTGACCGGGGAGGGGACTGACAGGGGAGGGGACTGACCGGGGAGGAGGGACTGTCCGGGGAGGGGACTGTCCGGGGAGGGGACTGTCCGGGGAGGGGACTGACAGGGGAGGGGTCTGTCCGGGGAGGGGACTGACAGGGGGAGGGGGTCTGACAGGGGAGGGGACTGACCGGGAGAGGGGACTGTCCGGGTAGGGGACTGTCCGGGGAGGGGACTGACCGGGGAGGGGACTGTCCGGGGAGGGGGACTGTCCGGGGAGGGGACTGTCCGGGGAGGGGGACTGACAGGGGAGGGTCTGTCCGGGGAGGGGGACTGACAGGGGAGGGGGATTGTCCGGGTAGGGGACTGACAGGGGAGGGGACTGACCGGGGAGGGGACTGTCCGGGGAGGGGACTGTCCCGGGGAGGGGACTGTCCGGGGAGGGGGACTGTCCGGGGAGGGGACTGACCGGGGAGGGGACTGACCGGGGAGGGGACTGACCGGGGAGGGAGGACTGTCCGGGGAGGGGACTGTCCGGGGAGGGGACTGTCCGGGAGGGGACTGTCCGGGGAGGGGACTGACCGGGGAGGGGACTGACAGGGGAGGGGGACTGACAGGGGAGGGGACTGACCGGGAAGGATACCTGACTCACTCCTCTCTCCCTCTCTCCCTCTCTCCCTCTCTCCCTCTCTACCTCCACTCCCCTCTCCCTCACTCCCCTCTTCCTCACACCCCTCTTCCTCACACCCCTCGCCCTCACTCCCCTCTTCCTCACACCCCTCGCCCTCACTCCCCTCTCCCTCCCCTCGCCCTCCCTCTCGCCCTCCTCTCGCCCTCACACCCCTCGCCCTCACTCCCCTCACCCTCCCCTCGCCCTCCTCTCGCCCTCCCCTCGCCCTCCTCTCGCCCTCCTCTCGCCCTCACACCCCTCGCCCTCACTCCCCTCTCCCTCCCCTCGCCCTCCTCTCGCCCTCCTCTCGCCCTCACACCCCTCGCCCTCACTCCCCTCTCCCTCCCCTCGCCCTCCTCTCGCCCTCGCCCTCCTCTCGCCCTCCCCTCGCCCTCCTCTCGCCCTCCTCTCGCCCTCACACCACTCGCCCTCACTCCCCTCTCCCTCCCCTCGCCCTCCTCTCGCCCTCCTCTCGCCCTCACACCCCTCGCCCTCACTCCCCTCTCCCTCCCTCGCCCTCCTCTCGCCCTCCTCTCGCCCTCCTCTCGCCCTCCTCTCGCCCTCACACCCCTCGCCCTCACTCCCCTCTCCCTCCCCTCGCCCTCCTCTCGCCCTCGCCCTCCTCTCGCCCTCCTCTCGCCCTCACTCCCCTCGCCCTCACTCCCCTCGCCCTCATATCCCTCGCCCACATATCCCTCGCCCTCACTCCCCTCGCCCACATATCCCTCGCCCTCACTCCCCTCGCCCTCACTCCCCTCGCCCTCACTCCCTCGCCCTCACTCCCCTCGCCCACATATCCCTCGCCCTCACTCCCCTCGCCCACATATCCCTCGCCCTCACTCCCCTCGCCCTCACTTCCCCTCGCCCTCACTCCCCTCTCCCTCACTCCCCTCTCCCTCATACCCCTCTCTCTTACCCCTCTCCCTCACCCCTCTCCTTACCCCTCTCACTCAATCCCCTCTCCCTCACTCCCCTCTCCCTCACTCCCCTCTCCCTCACACCCCTCGCTCCCCTCTCCCTCACTCCCCTCTCCCTCACCCCCTCGCTCCCCTCTCCCTCACACCCTCGCTCCCCCTCTCCCTCACACCCTCTCCCTCACTCCCCTCTCCCTCACTCCCCTCTCCCTCACTCCCTCTCCCTCACACCCTCTCCCTCACTCCCCTCTCCTTCACACGCCTCTCCCTCACACGTCTCCCCCTCACACGTCTCTCCCTCACTCCCCTCTCCCTCACACCCTCTCCCTCACTCCCATCTCCCTCACTCCCCTCTCCCTCACTCCCCTCTCCCTCACTCCCCTCTCCCTCACTCCCCTCTCCGACACCCTCTCCCTCACTCCCCTTTCCCTCACTCCCCTCTCCCTCACACGTCTCTCCCTCACACATCTCTCCCTCACACGTCTCTCCCTCACACTCCCCTCTCCCTCACACCCTCTCCCTCACTCCCTCTCCCTCACTCCCCTCTCCCTCACTCCCCTCTCCCTCACTCCCCTCTCCCTCACACCCTCTCCCTCACTCCCCTCTCCCTCACTCCCTCTCCCTCACACCCTCTCCCTCACACCCTCTCCCTCACTCCCCTCTCCCTCACTCCCCTCTCCCTCACTCCCCTCTCCCCTCACTCCCCTCTCCCCTTACCCCCCTCTCCCTCACACCCTCTCCCTCGCTCCCTCTCCCTCGCTCCCCACTCCCTCGCTCCCTACTCCCTCGCTCCCCACTCCCTCGCTCCCCCTCTCCCTCACACCCTCTCCCTCACTCCCCTCTCCCTCACTCCCCTCTCCCTCACCCCCTCTCCCTCACTCCCTCTCCCTACACCCTCTCCCTCACTCCCCTCTCATTCACTCCCTCTCCCTCACCCCCTCTCCCTCACTCCCCTCTCCCTCACTCCCCCTCTCACTCACTCCCCTCTCCCTCACACCCTCTCCCTCACACCCTCTCCCTCACTCTTCTCTCCATCCATCCCTTCCCCATCTCTCCCTGTCTCCCTCTCCCTCACTCCCCCTCCCTCCCTCCCTCCCTCTCCTCTTCCTCACTCCCCTCTCCCCTTTCCCTCACTCCCCTCTCCCTCACTCCCCTATCCCTCACTCCCCTATCCCACACTCCCCTATCCCTCACTCTCCTCTCCCTCACTCCCTCTCCCTCACTCCCCTCTCCCTCACTCCCCTATCCCTCACTCCCCTATCCCTCACTCTCCTCTCCCTCACTCCCCCTCTCCCTCACTCCCCTCTCCCTCACTCCCCCGGTCTCCCCCTCCCTCACTCCCCTTTCCCATTGCTCCTGTGTCTCCCTCTCCCTCCCTGTGTCCCCCCCCCCGTGCAGTCGGTGTGGGTAATGGCTGGTCGGAAGCTGAAGGATGCTCTCCTGACAGTGGGTGAGTTGGCCCAGAGCCCAGGCACTGAGCTTTATACTGAGCTGTGTATTAGGCAGCAGGTCTCTCTCAGCAAGGACCCTTACGGTATCTACAGTATCTGCTTCACTGGTGACGCCCAGCAACTCGCCGTCGGCTTTGGGAACGGAGCTGTTCAGGTAAGGGCTCCGTGCTCATCCCAGCATGGTATTCCCAGGGTGGAAAACTGTCCTCCATTGCTGGTCACAAATATCCCTCAAGGAAGGCACTCTCACACCCAGAGCATATGGATCAGACCCGTTGCTGAGTTCTTGGGAAGTTCCTGGCTGAATGTCGGGGTTGAAATCTGAACCCCTTTCCCGTTTTCCTGGCAGGTTCTGAACCCGGAGAAAGGGACAGTGATCCGTGAGCTATCTCCAGGACACCGGGCACGACAGGCTGTGACGGCAATGAGTTACTTCCCGAAGCACTGGAACATCCTTGTAACAGCCGGGGCTGATGGGATCATCTCTGTCTACAACACAGATACAGGCTGGGAAGCCCTGACCATCAACGGTACAGTGGGATTCTCCGGGTTCCTGCAGCTCTCTACTGGACCTGGTCATAAGGGAGGGACAGGGAGGGCAGATGGGCACAAGGAGACTCCACACCAGCCGAGCTAAGGCTGATGGAGAAACAGAGACACCTCCGAACTCCCGTCCAAATAACCCGAGT